>NC_138204.1:18653661-18838661 GCF_964194415.1 Vipera berus | reverse complement strand
AAATCCTGGAAACTTGATATGCGTATCCTGAACATTGTCACTCACCAAATACATCAAGGCAGAGCCTCCTTATTGCCCTTGATCTGCCCAATGGAGTCTTGGTTTAATGGAGAGGAAGCTATAGTAATTGCTTATTGCATTGCTCAGAAATTTCCATCTGTCCTTATTCTGCAATATTTTTGGAAACATCCACTTCCCTTAAAAAAAAACAAAAAAACCCCTCCCTTTTTTTATGAGCGTCCACTTCCAAGGTCAGAGAATTACATCCCAAAGAATTCCCCTGAGTTTTTCTTCTTTGAAATAATAACATTTGAAATAAAATTCTTTTTCAACTAATTAAACAAGAAGCAATAAAAATAAATGCAGGAGAATTCGTCATGGATTGCCTTAATTTTTATTTTCTTCCATTCAGTTGTGTCTAATTCTCAGAGACAGCCTGGACAAATACTTGTAATTTTTTTGGCAAGGTTTTTCAGAAGTGGTTTGCCGTTGCCTCCTTCCCAGAGCTGAGAAAGAGGAGCTGGCTATGGTCATCCATCTGGCTTTATGCCTAAGAAAAGGATCGAATTCACCATCTCCTGGAATCTTGCCTAATGCTTTAACTATAAAAAAATCTTTACCAAAATATACAAAGTTAAAAAGATGAAAAAAGCTCTTAACCAGATTTTACCAGACAGATAGCTTCAAGTTGAAGAAGGCAATCATGGAGATTTTATAGGCCCTGAGCATCTGTTTGTTTGTTTGTTTATTATTTCCCACTTTTATTATTATTTTTATGAAAAATAATTTATAATTATAAAAAATAATTTTATAAATAATTCAAAGCAGCAAATACTCCTTTCTCCTCCTCCTCTTCTCCCCAACAATAGCAAATCTTTGGGGTGGGGTGGGCTGAAAGGAAGTGACTGACCCAAAGTTACCCAGCTGGTTTTCTTGCCTAAGACAGGACTAGAACTCATAACTTCCCAGTTTGTATGCATTAAGCATGGGACTAACGTGGCTTTCATTCTGAACCATGTAGAGTTTTAAAAGTAATTAACCAGCACCTTGAAATCTACTTACTGTAGAAGCTAACTGGCAACCAATGTAGCTCTCACAGAAGCACTTTCATATTAAAATTAAAAAAATAAAGATAAACGAATTAAACTTTGTGGAGAAGAATATTAAAATGTTTTGAAATACCAAGATTTTTGGTTATTAGTTTTTTGCACTTTAATTCAAAGAATGAAATTGGCAGGTTAATGCCTGAAAATGTTGCTGATAACCAAATTAGGTCAATGTTAAAACACAAAAAAATCTCTAATATTTTTTCTTCTTCTGTAATCAGTGATGGAATGGCTCATTAGTTAGTAGCAAGGGTACATTTGTCATGTAGAACCATATTATATGGTAGAGGTGGCAGCTTGTTGGCTTATAAAACTGCCCCCACCCATAGGGAGATGCATCACATGCAAGACATACAGGTTTAGACTCTTTGTAGTGCGTGTAGGGACGTGGTGGCTCAGTGGGTTAGGACACTGAGCTTGTTGATCAAAAGGTCGGCAGTTTGGTGGGTCGAATCCCGAGTGCCATGTAACAGAGTGAGTGCCTGTTACTTGTCCCAGCTTCTGCCAACCTAGCAGTTCGAAAGCACGTAAAAATGCAAGTAGAAAAATAGGGACCACTACGGTGGGAAGGTAACAGCGTTCCGTGCGCCTTTGGCATCTAGTCATGCTGGCCACATGACCACGGAGGCGTCCTCAGACAAGCGCTGGCTCTTCGGCTTTGAAACGGAGATGAGCACCGGCCCCTAGAGTTGGAAACGACTAGCACGCATGTGCGGGGGAACCTTTACCTTTACCTTTAGTGAGTTACAGTGGACTTTTTTGACAATAGTGCTTTTAAGTCCTGACAGTTAGAACAATTAACCAGTGGAACAACCTGCCTCCAGAAGTGGTGAATGCTCCAACACTGAAAGTATTTAAGAAGAGACTGGCCAGCCACTTGTCTGAAATGGTATAGGGTTTCCTGCCTGATCAGGGGGTTGGACTAGATGACCTCCAAGGTCCCTTCCAACTTATTATTATTATTATTACTTCAGGAGACAAGCTGAGTCATGCCCAATGTTATAATCTTTTTTGCCAAACAGTAGTGGCTAGGTGAATCACTGCAGTTGTTAAGTGAATCACATCCCCCATTGACTTTGCTTGTTAGCACAACAGTCTGGAAAAACTAGAAATAGTGATCACATGATCCCGGGATGCTGCAATTGTCGCAAACACATGCAGATTACAAAGTACCCAAATTTTGATCCTATAAACTGTGGAGATGCTGTGACAATTGTTAAGTATGAGGGCTGCTCATAAGCCACTTTTTCAGTGGTGTTGTAATTTCAGATGGTTGATAAAATGACTGGTAGGGAAGTTCAAAGTTTTGCATGACATTGCAGGGATAATTCTAGGGTGCACAGGAATACATTTCAAGCTCTGCATTTGTCACTTGGGTCTGTATTCTATAGCAAAGGAAAAGCTGATTTGCTGGGCAGCTGCCTATTTTTTAATTTGCGTTTGCCTGCCATTATCAATCCTGAACTAGTTCAAATAGTGTGCCTTTTGTTTTGTGTTTGTTTGGTTGATTTTTTTTAAAAAAAGCACAGTTTACTGACTATATATTATTGATTGGACTCAGGCATGATTTACAAATGCCAGTAGTTAGGTTAATATAGTAGGCTAAGTCAAAAGCAAACAAACTACATTATGGTTAGTTGTTCTCACAATAGGACCTCAAGAGAGTCCCCTAGTTCCCATTTAAAGTGTATTGCAATGCTAAACCGTGAGTGTCTGTTGCCTCTCCCCCATTTGTGGGTCCAACACTTAACTTGCTGACCTTGGGCAACTCATTTAACCTCTTCTGCCCCTATTCTCCAATCTGCAGTATAAGGGTATTGACATTTAGGTTGTCATATAAAATGCTTTCAGACCTATGGATGGAAAATGCAAAGTAAACCAAAATTCCCAATTAAATTAATTAGAGAGAAGGAGACAGGTCAATCCTATAGCAAGCTTCATTTCCACACCTTTTAAATTCCTCTTGTTTTGTTATTGAACATATTTATTGTACACCAAACGTCTTCAGCCTCAGAGGTGAAGTCCCCCGAGTGAAAGAGCTCCCTTGGGACTGTGTTCAAGATGCTTATTTTGCTTCAGAAGGAGGAACGATGGGGTTGAGCTTACAAGCAATTGATCCAATATCTTCCCAGGCCAATTCTCTTTTTTTCATCCTTTGTTATAAACACATGAACATGAACGTTAACTAGAAGCAAATGAAATCTTTCAGGTATATCACTGTTTTGTAAGTGAGAAGAAAATAAATTTAACTGAGAAGATGATCTCACATGGCAGCTACTGCTGATTTCTATTTTGTACAGGAAGAGAGAGGTGAAATATACATCTGGAAAGTCCTGCCTGTTCACAAACTGAAAATAGTTAACGAATATATTGCATAATGTGGGAGATGCACCCACATGTGCATTACATTATCATATAATAAAGCAAAAAATGTTGTAAATAGAACACATTTTTCTATGAAAAAAATTTGGTTATCAAGCTAACACTTTGGGCTGTTTCACACAGGCTTAAATATAATGACGCGTCTTTGTTTGATGATTGGCAGCCGAAGGTGTAAAGTGACTTCCTATGGAAGACAACAAGGGACATGGTGGCTCAGTGGGTTAGGACGGTGAGCTTGTCGATCAGAAGGTCGGCAGTTTGGCAGGTCGAATCCCGAGTGCCACGTAGCAGAGTGAGCGCCTGTTACTTGTCCCAGCTTCTGCCAACCTAGCAGTTCGAAAGCACATAAAAATGCAAGTACAAAAATAGGGACCACTACGGTGGGAAGGCAACAGCGTTCCGTGTGCCTTTGGTGTCTAGTCATGCCAGCCACATGACCACGGAGACATCCTCAGACAAGCGCTGGCTCTTCGGCTTTGAAACAGAGATGAGCACCGGCCCCTAGAGTCGGAAACGACTAGCACACATGTGCGGGGGAACCTTTACCTTTACCTTTTATGGAAGACAACATATATGTGATAATTATGTGAGGTAGCAAGTCACTCAATGGTATTAGATAGCAATGGCACTATCTTGAATGCAAACATTTGGATACAAACTCTTGAATACAAACTCTATAACTCCTGAATGTAAACACATTCTTGATTTGAATATGGCATTTGTATTTCATGATAGCCATCCTATACATGCCTCTTCAATCCCTGTCCACTTTATTATGATTTCAAATACTACCTGTTTGCAATATATCCTGAGTAGTTAAAAGGAGTAAAACAAGACTGAACAATTAATGGAACAACTTGCCTCCAGACGCTGTGGACCTCCAAGCTCCTTTCCAACTCTGTTATTCTATTAAGATTGTGTTTTGTATTCTTATTAGCCTTAGCCTATATGGCCAAAGGAAAAGGATTCTGTGAATTATAAGCCAACAAGCTGCCACCTCTACCATATAATATGGTTCTACATGACAAATGTACCCTTGCTACTAACTAATGAGCCATTCCATCACTGATTACAGAAGAAGAAAAATATTAGAGATTTTTGTATGTTTTAACATTGACCTAATTTGGTTATCAGCAACATTTTCAGGCATTAACCTTTAATTTCATTCTTTGAATTAAAGTGCAAAAAACTAATAACCAAAAATCTTGGTATTTCATAACATTTTTATATTCTTCTCCACAAAGTTTAATTCGTTTATCTTTATTTTTTTTAATTTTAATATGAAAGTGCTTCTGTGAGAGCTACATTGGTTGCCAGTTAGCTTCTACAGTAAGTAGAATTCAAGGTGCTGGTTAATTACTTTTAAAACTTCTATCACACATTTCTACCTTATAAGGCAGCAATAGCAGAGCCCCTCCACAGGCTTCTAGATAAGAAAGCTCCATGGAAATGGACAGCTATTTGTCCACGATGAAATAAGGACTCTGACCCTGGGCAGGAGATTGGAGAAGAAGTGTCCAAGTGTACAAGATTCTATGACATAAGGCCCCTTTTACTTTTGCAGTCTAAATGATAGTGGAGAAAGCTGTACAACAGGGGTGTCAAACTGCTGGCCCGCAGGCTGGATGTGTCATCAGGAAACTGCGCCCACCCCATTGCTGGCAATGGAGAAAAAGCTTTGATACGTTGCGCGACATCACGTGACATTGCGAGTTTGACATATCTGCTGTAGAACCTCAGAGAGCAAGATTTGAAACCTGGCAAATAAATTGCAATTTTGATTGCTTTTCCATATACCAACATTCTTATAAATAAAACCAGGCAAAGATATAGAAGATCAGAAGGAAATGTTCCATTCCAGCTCATTCTCTAATATTCAGACTGTCTCATGACAGAACATTTTGTTTTTTTAACATAAAATATTATTAAAAAATATGGCTTCCTCATCAAAGGACTTGACCAGATTTTGGCATTCAAATCTTCTCTGATACTAAGTATTTTGTTTATTTTGGATAATCAGGCTGGCAGGGTCTATTAGTCAGGTTGGCTATACACTGATTGCGTGATCAGAGGCAACATGGCTCTAAATAACAGTTTATGAATGCTCTTGCATGCAGTCCTGCATATTGGCTGAATTCCCAGACACATCTAGTTAGATGCGATGAGAAAAAATGCCAGACTACATAGTACTTTGATCCAATTCTTCAAGGCTGCCCTGTACTTATGTTCACACCTTCTCCAGTGCAACATAGGGTGACAGGTGATAGGTGATCTGATCTGATAGAATGCTGGTAAACATTGAACCATATTATGTCAATCACTTACAAAGCACCCAGATAGTCTGCCATGCTTTATACAAATACTTCTGAGAAGTTATTGGCTGCAGTCCCATTAAGAGATACTTTAATTCCACTGAAAGGCATTGAATTTTAAAAGGGTCAAATGGATGGAGCCAAGACTGCAGAAAAATGCAGAGAAAGAAAGAAAGAAAGAAAGAAAGAAAGAAAGAAAGAAAGAAAGAAAGAAAGAAAGAAAGAAAGGAAAGAAGGAAGAAAGAGAGAGAAAGAAAGAAAGAAAGAAAGAAAGAAAGAAAGAAAGAAAGAAAGAAAGAAAGGAAGGAAGGAAGGAAGGAAGGAAGGAAGGAAGGAAGGAAGGAAGGAAGGAAGGAAGGAAATGAGGGAGGGAGAAAACTTATATGAGTTTTTACATTTTTCCTCCATTGTGTGATTAAACAAATAAAAGCTTTTTCCTGACAAATGTATGTCTCTCCCCCCACCCTCCAAACTTGCAGGGGGTTAATAGTTTAATATTTTGATCTTCACTATCTTATTTGCCTGAAAATCCAGGCATTTTGGACTAACAACAATCCCAAACAAATAAGGTAGACCCTGTTGTAAGACTGAGGCCACTATCTGCAAAACAACTTCTCTCCTTCCTCCAGTGGATTTTTTTTGGAGATGCAGAAAGAGCAGTGGGGCTGCAGTGAGTTCTATGAGGGTAATACATGCAACTCAGAAAACAGAGCTTTAGCAGTCTGTGTAATAAGTGAAAATATACAGAGGAAGGCATCTAATAGAGGAAATATGTAAAACAGTGCAATTCCCAGTGGAAATGTATTTGCAATAATTGTCCTTGCAAGCAATAATAGAAAAGAGGGAGGCACAGGAAAATGTTTATCTGCACTGTTAAATAGTGGGTTCTTTGGTGCAGGAATGAAGACGCGAAGCTGAGTACAAGGTAACTCATAGTTTATTTCGTGCAGAAACTGTACTGGAGAAAAGGCTGCAACTAGCCGCAATATATAGTCTAGCCCCTAGGCGGCAGCCAATAGGTTTGAATCAACCATTGCCGCATGGAGATAGCCAATTGCAGCACAGGAGACTTGTAGACTGGGTTGCTGGAGAGCCATTAGCTGCTCCAGCAACCCACGTGGTAGTCTTTAAGAGCCCAGTACATTACACCCCTCCCCTCTTAGACCAGACCATAATAACACCAATTAGTCTCAACAATTGTCAAGACTCATTATCCAAACACACTAAAATAAAAGTGATAATAATAATAAAAGTAAAAAAAAAAACAACAATGTAGGTTACAATGTTATCAAACAATGTCTCAATGAATAGGCTTCAAAAATGGCACTATTAGACAGTTACATCATAGCACTAGTTTCTGTAGTGTAGTGGCAACAGGAATTACAACAATATATAGCTCTTTACTTTACAACATAATCTGCAAGATATGAAGGAGGCTTGTGTACCCTAGAGGAACATCTTGGAGTTCCCCTCACTTTGTGGTCTACCAGTTTACCCAGTGGGCTGGGTAGACTTGTGTCCCTTTGTGCTCCTGAGTCAAGGGGATTCAATGCACTTTGGCTGGCCTCTCCAGGTTGGCCCACCCCAGAGTCAGACTGTTCGGCAGAGTAGGCACAGCGGTTGCTGAAGTTCGGTTGGCTTGTTCCTTCAGGGGACCCATGTTGCACTCCAGGGCTCCCCAGTTCTCCCTCCAGTTCTGCCTCAGTTAAGAAGGAAAAGTCCTGATAGTCCATGTGAGGACTGGCTTGGCCGCAAGTTTGAGGACCTTGGGAGGGACTTATGATGCAGTCCTCACTTAGTGGCCATTCTGGAAACCGTTTCCTGAGCTGATCAATGTGTCAACTGACAACTCACCCTCCCTCCAACCCCACTTCATAAGATAGGGGTCTGGATGCCTTGGTAATTTGACCAGGAACCTACAGATTCCCATGTCCATAGTTCCTGGCCCAAACCCAATCGCCCATGTGCAGCCCCCTCGGGGGTTTTGGACGAGAGGCTTCTGCTGCCACTCTATTTGGATGCACCCTGTCCAGTTTAGTAATCAAATGCCTGCCCCAACGAAGTTCTGCAGGACTTTTGCCTGTAGCAGTGCAGGGCGTAGAATGCTGGCAGAGTAAAAAATCTGCCAATCTGTGATGCCAGTCACCTGTGACAATGTGCTTGAGTGCTTCCTTCATTGTCCTCACCATGCATGCAGCTTGACCATTAGAAGATGGATGAAAAGGCGCAGACGTTGCATGTCTGATGAGATTAGCTCTAAGAAACGCCTGAAATTCAGTAGCAGTGAATTGGGCCCCATTGTCTGAAACTAAGACATCTGGCAACCCATGTGTGGCAAAGAGTTTTCTCAGCACCTGGATGGTCCTAGCAGTAGTCATGTTAGGAACTGGAATTACTTCCAGCCATTTTGAGTGGCTATCCACTACTATAAGAGCCTTGGTGGAGCAGTGGGCTAATGCCTCCTTAAGTAACACCAGCTGCCTGCAATTAGTGCAGGTTCGCATCCCACCAGGCTCAAGGTTGACTCAGCCTTCCATCCTTCCCAGGTAGGTAAAATGAGGACCCAGATTGTTGGGGGCAATTAAGCTGACTTTGTAATAATGCCGCTTGGGGTGTGTGTGAAAGCCCTAATAAGCAGACATATACATAGGATAAAGGCTACTGCTAAGCTTGTAAGCCGCCCTGAGTCTTCAGAGAAGGGCGGGATATAAATGGAATAAAAATAAAAATTAAAAAAAATATATAAGGAAGAGGGCCCAGCGTAGTCTGTGTGAACCCTAGACCAGGGAGTGTGTGTTTCCTCCCACCTGTGAACTGGAGCCTGTGGCATTTCAGGCCTAGATTGCTGGCATGTATAACAACCATGGACTTGACCTTCAATGGCCTTATCAAGGCCAGGCCACCAGAGGTAGCTTCTAGCTAAAGCTTTCATTCTGACAATGCTTGGATGGCCTTCATGTAATGTTTGTAAAACCCTGTCTCTTAGGGAAGTGGGAATTATGAGTCTGTTTCCCCATAAAATGTACCCTTTATGGACAGATAACCCATGCCTCCTGACAAAATAGCTCTGAAATTCTGAGCCTGGACTTTTATCCAACCAGCCTGTGTATACCCATGACAACACTCTACTAAGTATTTTATCTGTGGCAGTTTCAGCAGCAATGTCCCCTGCATGGAGGGGAAATTCAGGTATGTCCTGTATGGACAATATTCTAGCAGCTGGAGCCAGATCTGGATCCATTAGTGGTAGTGGTAGTCTGCTGAGGCCATCAGCATGGCCCATTTCCTTGCCCGGTTTGTGAATTAATTTAAAATTGTATGCAGATAGGAAAATAGACCATCTCAGCATTCTTGGAGATAGTATGTGGGGGGGGGGGTTGTTTGTCTGTTGTGAAAAGTCCCAACAGAGGTTTGTGGTCAGTGTATACCGTGAAATCCCTGCCATATAAATAGTCATGGAATTTTTTTATTCCAGCAACGATGGCCAGGGCCTCTTTGTCAATCTGAGCATAGTTGTGCTCAGCAGAGGACAATGTCCTTGAGTAAAATGCTATAGGAACCTGTTTCCCATTTTTCTCTATGTGACTTAAAACTGCCCCCACCCCATAGGGAGATGCATCACATGCAAGACATACAGGTTTAGACTCTTTGTAGTGAGTTACAGTGGACTTTTTTGACAATAGTGCTTTTAAGTCCTGGAAACCTTTTTCATGTTAGTTAGTCCATTTCCATGGAGCTTTCTTATCTAGAAGCCTGTGGAGGGGCTCTGCTATTGCTGCCTTATAAGGTAGAAATGTGTGATAGAAGTTTAGCAGGCCCAAGAATGCTTGTAGTTCTCCTTTTGATTTGGGCCTAGGAGCCATTTTAATGGCCTTCACTTTAGAATCAGTGGGGTGAATGCCGTTAGCATCAATTTGGAAACCCAGAAATTCTGTTGAAGAAACCCCAATACTACACTTGTTCTTTTTTAATTTGAGGCCTGCTTTGCAAAGCCTCTGCCAGACAGCCCTGAGCCTACTGGCCAACACTTCTGGGGATTCCCCAGCAATAAGAACATCATCAAAATAAGGGCAGACACCCTGAATACCCTTGAGTGTACGCTCCATGATTCCCTGAAAAATACCCAGTGCAACACTGACTCTAAACTGTAAGCGTTTAACTTTGAAAGCCCCCCTGTGAGTCACGATTGTTTGAGCCACAGCTGTGGCCTCATCAACCGGCAATTGCTGATAGGCCTGTGCTAAATCAAGTTTAGCAAAAATAGTACCCCCTTGCAAGGAGACTAAAATATGATTGACCACTGGGACTGGGTAAGCATGTTGCTTGAGGGCTTTATTTAGAGTGCATTTATAATCAGCACAAATGCAAATTTTCCCATTGGTTTTAAGTGGGGTGACTATAGGAGTTTCCCACTCCCCACCATCAACAGGCTGTAACATGCCCTGTTCTACGAGCTTATCGATTTTGGAATCAATTTTATGTTTTAAGGCAAAGGGGACCCTATGAGGCTTAACCCTGATTGGAACTATGTTGGGATCTAACTTAAATGAGATAGGCAGGCCTGTGTATGTGCCTCAGGTTGAATCAAAAACATCCGCATATTCCTTGCATACTGACGCGAGGTCTGCAGTTTGTGTCTGGTTTATGCCAGTAATCTGAATACCTAAGGCATCAAACCAATCGAGTCCAATGAGACTCGTTCTCTGACCCCCTACTACTATTACATCCAGGTGCTTCAAAAACCCTTTAAACTTTACCAACAAAGTGGCTTCTCCCATAACTTTAACGTGAGCATTTTGAAAATCTGTTAGGATTATATCTGAGGGTCTTAGTCTGGCCCAATTGTTACTGTGCTTACACACAAAATTAAAAGTGTCTTGAGAAATAATTGAAGCTGCAGAGCCAGAGTCCAATTCCATCTTACATGGAACTTCTTGTAACTCTATCATGAGCTTAAGTTTGGGTTTGAGGGGGCGTCGAGCCCTGGTGCGGCATACACTTCTATGGCTTCTGAAAAAAACCCACACTAACTGGACCCTGGGTCCCAGTACCTCTCCTAGTCGGTTCTTCTGACTGGTGTTTGGGTGGCTGGTCTCTCTGGTGGGCTCTGCAAACCACTGTCATGTGGCCTGTCCTTCCGCAAGCTCTGCACGTGGCTGATCGAAATCTGCAATTGGTGTGAAAATGGTTGCCACCGCACCCCTTACATCTTGGTAAGAGAACTGCCTTGTAATTGGCCTCTCGCTGCTGGCTATTTCAGTGTTGTGCGTTGGGCTCCTTTTGGAGTCAGTTGATTTCAGGTTCTTCCTCCTTGGAGAATTCTTAGGTGCATTTGGCGTCCTCATGGTGGACTGTTTCTTCAAACTTTGTCGATTTGGTGGGCTGCACTGTTCGAATGGTGCCCCCGGCAGCTTCGTCGGCCACCACCTTGTCTTGTGCTTCAGAAAACATTAAATTTGGCCTAGCAAAGAGTCTTTGCTGAAGCGTTCTGTCCCATAGGCCGCACACGGGCCGGTCTTGTAGTTGCTCTTCTAAATTTGAAAATTTGCAAAGGCGTGTGGCCTGCCTCAGGCCCGCTATGAACTCGGAAGCTGATTTACCCAGTTGCTGCACTCTTTGGTCAAACCTGAACCGCCAATCCATTTCAGACATCTTGGGCTGGAAGTGCCCGGTTGGCTTCTTTTTGAGGTCTGCGTAGGAGACTGCTTTGATCGGTGTTGGTGCGAAAAGGTTCTTGGCCAAATCAAAGGTTGCTGGGCCGCACACGCAGAGTAGTGTTGCGGCCTTCAGTCCTTCTTCCACGATCTGATTGGCCCTGAGGTAGTTTTCTACTTGTGATACATATGATGGCCATTCCTCTGGGTGTTTCATGTCGAATTCTCTCAGTTTCCCAACCTTTGGCATTCTTTTGCTGGTTCCTGCATTCTTCCGGATCCTGCTTCCAGGCTCAGGGAATGAGTCCACTGAGCACAAGGTCGCTAGCGTAGCTTGCTAGCTGACCTTGAGAGGGGGGGGCAATGCCTTTTCCCTCCGGCATGTGCTGCCTTTCCCTCGTAGACTTCAACTCTTAATCAGTGAAGCAGGATCACACCCTTGTCGCCACTGTTAAATAGCGGGTTCTTTGGTGCAGGAATGAAGACGCAAAGCTGAGTACAAGGTAACTCATAGTTTATTTCGTGCAGAAACTGTACTGGAGAAAAGGCTGCAACTAGCCATAATATATAGTCTAGCCCCTAGGTGGTAGCCAATAGGTTTGAATCAACCATTGCCACCTGGAGATAGCCAATTGTAGCACAGGAGACTTGTAGTCTGGGTTGCTGGAGAGCCGTTAGCTGCTCCAGCAACCCACGTGGTATACTTTAAGAGCCCAGTACATAACATGCACTTTTCCACATTACAAATAAATGTGATTCAACAGCATAACTAAGGGACATAGATTTTATAAAAAAAAACAACTTAAAAAAAAGATAGACAAATGGCAAATAAGAGAAGGTCCACATAGCTTATTTTTCTTGGCAGATACTGTATAATCCTTTCATTACTGATATATCTAATACACGAATATACACCTAGACACCCATAGATACACACACACACACACACACACACACACACACACACACACACACATGCATGGGTTTGTGTGTGCAGGTATTCAGTTAAAAAAATGAATCTATGCCCAGAAGTAGAATATTTAGGGTTAAGAAGAGAACATGAATTTTAACAATAAAAACAGAATGCCTGCTTGGTCTAGAGCACTCAGAAACCCTCAGCGATTGGCTTCTAAAGATTACCATATGTTCTGTCCCCAGGAATATGAAAAAAGAAGTGAAAATATGCTTTGTAGAAAGACATACTTTATGGCACAGGGAGAACTGTAAACTGAAATAAGTACAATGCCTTCTGAGTGACTCAAGACACCAGTGACCTATCAATTTCACATTTCACGTAAAAGGGAATGAGATGGATGACAGGACTCTCCCAGCAGAGTTGCTGATATACAGTAAGCAGCTCGACTTCTGTGCTTGATTATTAACAGAAACTAATGCAAAGCTAATCAGCTCTTGGGGGCACATAGACCTTGGGAGTTTACCTCTCTTTTAACCCCAGAGACCATCATTTTCAAAAAGGAGAATGGACGAGCCGAAACAATTGCAAAACTGGACTGAGTTCACTAAGAAAAGGTTCAAATGCTGATGATTTTTTTCATTTAGAAATATAGATGTGTACATTTGCATGTACATGTGACACTTCAGATTTGGTTCCAAAATTAATGTGCCTTAGGTTGTGCAGATGTAACATTTCTGTGCGACGCTTTAAAGTAGCTACTTCTTTTTTTTCAAAATGCAGAGTGCAGCCATGGAAATTCTCATAAAGATGCAGATGCTTTAAAAAGCTGCAGACTGGTGTAGCATCCATGCTCCTGAGCATTTCTTTGAAGTCAATTCTGAAGCCCGGCAAAATGTACTTTTCAAAATCAGTTAAATTGTTTCATTTTTTATGGTAACTTAAATTCACAGGTTCTATATGAAATAATTAACGTTCATTAAATATTGAACCAACTAGCTAATTTTGGGATTGTGATTAAGTTCACAGTTATGGGTTAGTTCCATCAAACAGCCTGACTGCTGTATCTTTTAAAACCATGGCCAAAATGACACAACAGGTGGATACCTAGGTTACAAGACTTAGTTGTATTGCAAAACTATAGAAATTTCACAACTGTACTTCTTTAATAAACCTGCCTTGCTCTAGAAAAGTATACTATATATAACATCATAGGCTATCAATGTTTCCAAGGAGTGTTTTAATTTCAGATAAGATTTATCCAAAGAAACTAAAGCAGCTTCACAAAGCTAAATTGTCATCAGCTTGTAAATAAACAGTTCTGTTTTACTTTGAGCTGCTTTGATGAGATTTTGTCTTGAATTCTAGAAATCATTTGGGCAGAAGCCTCTTCTAACTACTAAGAGCTGCTAGGCAGGTCCAAAATTGACATGAAACACCTGGACAAGATGAATTGCATCATGGTGGCACCTTAAAGGAATAATATGGCCTCCAGGGAATGAAATAATTTGAATCCTGGTGACTTCACACAAACTTATTTCATCATCTCCATGTGCAAAATATAACCTAAACAGAGTTTTTACCAGGTAGCAATTTACCTTATTTAAACCTTATAATTTGTAATGCCACATCAGGAGACAACCAGAATTTAACTTTTTCTATACATCCCTGCCTTTTTACCAGGTGTAAATCTGTAATAGAAGCAGGACACTGCAGAATATTATAGAAATAGAATATACGTGTTTATTTACCAACTTGCAAAAATGCCAACTTGCAATAATCCTGCCTTTTCAAATCAGTGGCTGATTTATATAGAATGTTTTATTTTATACAGAAAAGGATTGCTGATAGAAATGATCAAACAGAAACACCTTACATTATTAAAACATATAGTTGCCTCCAAGTGGCAACTTTACTTCTTGAAGTGCTGGTAAGAAACTGAAAAATTGGTTACATATAATATTAAGTCAGAAGAAAAAAAATAACTTCTCTTTTGCTCCACTCTGTAGGGGTTTGTAGGCCTATCTAGTCTTAAAAAGGGGGAACCAGCTGGTTGAAATTTTTTGGACTCAGAAGCTAATCAGGTTGTGCCTGATTAATTATTGGGTGGAAGACTTCCATGGAATATCAGAACTCTATGAGGAATAGAAAATAGAAATAGAAATCCTACAAGAAGGATTTAGTATCTTTCTCATACTTCCACTTTTCTAGGACTGTTTTCTCTTGCTCTTTTTTCTCTGAAGTACTCCTACATATCTTCACCAATATTATCTCTCTATTATTATACTCAGTTGCTTTCCTTTTTATTTCCTGGCAGTACACAATAACAATAAATTCAGTTCAATTTTTTCATATTCATAACGTTGAAAATTCAGTGGTTGATGTTCATGATATTGAAAATTTGTTACTCAGCCCTCCCATTAGGTAGTGGACCTAATGTTTTGTTATTTAGAGTTGTGGCGGCCCAGTGGTTAGAATGCAGTATTGCTGGCTAACTCTGCTCACTGCCTAGAGTTCGATCCTCATTGGGTCAAGGTTGACTCAGCCTTCCATCCTTCAAGATTGGTAAAATGAGGACCCAGATTATTGGGGGCAATATGCTCTGTAAACTGCTCAGAGAATTCTGTAAAACACTGTAAAGGAGTAGATAAGTCTAAGCACTATTGTTATTGCTACTCGTATTGCTTCTAGCTTTTTTGGGGGGGGGAAGGAGGATGGAATGCCTATTTTAGAAAAGATTATTCTGGACTAACCAAGGAGGTGTGTATGTATGTGTAGAAGGGGATTTTAGAGACCCCTAACTCAGAGAAAGCACCATATTAATCAAGGGAAGAGTAAGTACTTAAATATTGGAAGATATTCATATTTTAAGAACAGAGCACAGAGTTTGCATTTAGAAAATTCCTGGCGCCTGATCCTTGAAACTTTATTTAAAAGCCCAAAGTTGCAAATGGCAGGAGGAAAAAAAAATGCTTACACTGCTAGAAAGTTCCTTCTAGAAAGAGTAGACAATATCAGGCTAAATCAGTCTATTCTGATTATACACTAAGCAGCATTCTGATAGCCTATGTTTGTAAAGATGCCAACAATAGATAGAGCAACTACCTGCTTTATGTGAGGTTAAGTAAATATCCTTAATGTGGTGACTTCCCAAAGTTTTGCTTAATTTATTCCAGAAAAAAAAATTGAATGGGCAGGGGGGAAAGTACTGTTCATGTTAGACTTTTAGAAAACCATTCACTCTCATGAAAAGCCTAATATCTAAGCCTAAACTCAATAGAAAGTGGTCCTTTAACACTCTAATCTTTAATATATTCTATCATCCTATTGTTGAGGAAAAGTTGGATCTCTTATGTTTTCACCTTCCAAAGTCCTTGGTACTTAATTCCTCTGGAATATTAGAATATGTCAGTGTGCAAGTACATGGGTTTTTCTTCTGAGGGGTGATGGTTGTATTTTTTTCCCTTTAATACACATTTACACACAGCCCAAGAAATTTCTCTTTCAATTTCTATTAAATCTCTATTCATAATCCTTTCTCTGTGATCTGCCTAGGAGTCTAGTTTAAACTGTTCACTATCTTAAAGGAAAAAAAGATCTATTAATTTAATCAGTCCCATGAATCAGCTCTAAATGATCTCAGCAGAGGAAATGTGTTAGTCATTTAAATCCCATCTTTGCATATTATATAATAATTACAACTAATTTCAACTTCAGCTGATCCTCCATATTGCTCAACACACCTAATAAGATTCAGTTCAATACAACTACATTTTCAGATCTTTTACTGACTTTTTATTTCTGATTTGCTGTTTACTAACACATCTAGGCCACTGTTTTGAAATAATCCCTGAAAAGTTTGTACTGAAACTTTTGCCCATCCCAATAGGAGCATCCATTGCAAAGTTCCTTAGCTTCAGAATGATGGGCATGGCCAAACAACCAAAGCACCATCCTTATTTAATGGGCATTATGCAAATTGCATATACGTAAAAATGTGCAGGGCTTTCCTTGCCATTTTAAAGCCTCTTTCACTCATAAATTGAGTGGAGAATGGAACAGAACAGAACAGAACAGAACAGAACAGAACAGAACAGAACAGAACAGAACAGAACAGAACAGAATAGAATAGAATAGAATAGAATAGAATAGAATAGAATAGAATAGAATAGAATATCTGACCCACTGCTCAATCAGGAGACCCTATACCATTCCAGACAAGTGGCTGTCCATGCACTTCTTCAAAAACTCCAGTGATGAAGCACCCACAATTTCTGAAGGCAAGCTGTTCCACTGGTTAATTGTTCTCACTCTTATGGAACGTCTCATGAACATGGCAGGAGAAAAGTGCAGAATATGAGCAAGTGGGGAAATGATCTAGGACTTTGGACAAAAAGGCTTGTGTAGTTATCTGACAATTCTAAAGTAGTCTTTGAAGACCTTTTTTTGATGGCATCCTTCCTTACAGATGAATTGGCATAAGCGGTGACTAAAGGTTGTGCTTTAACAGCTATGGTGTCCCTAATTTTGGAACATCATGTTTTGGGTTATATTTATAGTGAAGACAGACCTGTACCAGAGACCTTGAGAGCCAGAGACTTTGCTGTTTTCCTGGCTGTGACAAAATGGAGCGAAAAATTACAGTATATATGTAATCTAAACATACATTTATAACATTTTAGATTTTATATTTCATAATTTATATTTTTACCTCTTATGCTTTTATTGCAATGTGATGTGAATGTGCCGTGGAATGAATGAATGAATGAATGAATGAATGAATGAATGAATGAATGAATAAATAAATAAATAAATAAATAAAAAAATAAATAAATAATATTATTACCAATTTTGAAAAATGCATTTTGGTTTTGTAACCCACATGCGTAGATGAAACCAGGCCATCATCATGAGAACCACCAGACAGTAGAAATTATTTTGCTGTAATCCCTGAGAATAAAAAAAAAAATATTTTCTAAAAATTCATCATGGGTCATTATTTCCCCCAGCATAATGATATATCTTTTATATATCTTTCCTATTTCTGAAGAGTCTGAGGCACTATTGATGTAACCAAATTGATCCCCAAAGAGATGCCTCAGTTGCAGGTTCTGTCTCCTGAAATTCACAGAGCCACGCGGAATCAGGCGCAGTGAGAGAGAAATAACATGGCCAGAGAGCTAAGCCCCCTGAGCCCTATTAGTTAATCAAAATTAGAATTCCTCTCTTGGATTGAAACTTCACCCTTGATCCATATCTGAACTTAATGTTCATTGTCTCTCTGATCTGTCAAATGTGTGTTACATGTCCCGTCCCTGATTTTCTGCCCTTACCAGCCACCTCGCACCTCAACATCACAATCCTGTCAGAATTAGAAACTTTTGACAGTTTTATAATCACCCTGTGCTCATCAGCGTGCGGATGTTAGTCACTTCATTTTCCACAGTCTAACAGTTAATATGCCTTAATTTTTCTCACTTTGTGAATATTTAATTCCTCCCTTTTCAACATCATTTTTAGGTTGTGTGAATCATTTTCAAAGCCTTTTTTTGCGATTCTCCCTCCACTATCATCTGCATATTTTATGAAATGGCACAGTTGAATCTCTGAGGGCTCTTGATAAAAATGAAACTGGCAGGCTGTTCATTAGTTGTTTACCTGAAGCTGTATGAATCCCCCAGCATGGCGGGCTCCCATTTGGATTTGAATTAGGCTATTCTGACACATAAGAATAGAAACCTTCCTGACTACATCCAATTTTTTTTCATCTTTTTTTCTCACCAATTAATAGCTTTCCTTTTTTGTATAGGGGAAAAAAGAAACATTTTCTTTTGACCACCTCAAGTTGTGAAAGCACTACAGCATCCAACTATTTCATTCTTATGGCACAGGACTAGGCTGGCCAACAAATTAATATTAATGAGAAATTAAAGGGAAGATTTTAAAGTATTTTTAAATTTAGATTTGCTGAACTCTATAGGAACATGCAAAATGTTTCAATCTTGACTTATCCTAACACTGAATTGGGTCTGTTTCAAGATGTGTATTCCAAACTTGAAACAATCAAGTTTTTTTCCCCCCAAGGTCAGAATAAAACACACTTTGCTATTTGGAGCAGCATTATTTCAATGTTCCATCTGTTTTGAATCTGGTATCTGGAGCTTTTATTAGTCTGGTTTTCTTCACAAAGTTTCTTTAGTGTAGCCATTAAAGCAGCAGTGACCAGTTGTAGATTAGAAGGGATGATATGGAAGATGGAAAATGAGCGTCAAAGGAACTAAGTCATTAAAGGAATGAAGTCTGCTTGTAATTACATGATAAACCATTCATGCCCTAGTCACCTCCTGTCTTGACTACTGCAGTGTGTTGTACATGGGTCTACCCCTGAAAAATATCCGGAAGCTTCAATTGGTTCAAAGTGTAGTGTCCTGCATGATTTGTGCTAGTCTACATTTGCACATGTGTCACCTGTCTTGTGGGAGTTGCACTGACTGCTGATGTGCTTCCAGGTCCAATTCAAGGTGTTGGTTGTTACCTTTAAAGCCGTACATGCTCTGGGGCCAGGTTATTTAAAGGACTGCATTTCCTAAGTTACATCTACCTGATCCAGAGTTTATATGGGAATAATTGTTCTTTCTGTTTTCTGAATATGGCAACCATATTCAGGTTAGTCTGCTCTATTGTGTTCCCTGTAGCTACCTATGGTTGTGAAAGTTGGACCTTAAAAAAGCAAGACAGGAAGAAAGGCAACTTGTTTGAGCTGCGGTGCTAGAGAATGCTTCTGTGTCGTTCATGGACAACGAAGGTGACTAACAAACAAGTACTGCAGCACATAACACCAGACATATCAAGGCAAAAATCACAAAACTGCCTCTGACTTATTTTGGGCATGTCATGTAGGGGAATTCAGTGGAGAAAGCAATTATGTTGGGAAGACTTAGCAGTAAAAGGAAACCAGGACCCCAAAGAACAGGGTGGCTGGACACCATCAAATGTGACACCAGGCAGAGCATAGAACAACTCAAAGAAGTAGTGCAAGATTAGAAGATAAAATTGCCAAGAGTCAGACATGACTGAATGGATATCATCATCATCATCATTTCTGTGGTTTCACTTGTAAACATTCAGTTCTTTAGTCTTCCTGGGCTGAATGGGTATTCCACATACATTATTTTCTAAATGAAACTATTCTGAGGTTCTTGTTTTTCATTTTGCAAAAAAAAGACAGGTCATCTGGGTAAATATTCTTTACCAAACTTTACCATGTTCAAACTTTTGCCTTGTTAAATTAAAAAAGAGCCCTATGAAAATTCATGAGATATTCTAAAATAACCGTCTATAATATTATTAGATCAAATGAGTATATCCTTGGAGGGGGAAAAATGAGTTTCAAATCCCTAAAAGATTTGAATTGCACATTTAATTCCTACTGCAAAGTTCTTTCCTTTTTTTTTAACATGGAAAGTGCGGATCCTCAGAACGGAAATCATACTAAAAATAATTATGATTATAGAATGTCTACTAATCTGCCTATTGACTAAATCTACAGTATATCTCAGCAATGAGATTCCATTTTGTGTTACAGAGGATCCAGCTATGATCTTTCTCATAGCCACATAAAATGATCTTGGATAAGGTTGGAAATTTCCTCTGCTTAAAATTAGAGAAGACATTAGGTAACAGCAACAGTATAGTTGGAAGGGACCTTGGAGGTCTTCTAGCTGAAGCAGGAGACCCTATACCAGGGGTGTCAAACTGCTGGCCCATGGGTCAGATGCATCATCCGGAAGCTGCGCCCACCCCATTGCCAGCAATGGCAAAACTCTCCTGATATGTTGTGTGATGTCACATGATGTTGCGAGTTTGATATGTCTGCCCTATACCATTCTGGACAAATGGCTGTCTTCTTAAAATCCTTCAGTGTTGGAGCACTCACAACTCCTGGAGGCAAGCCATTCCACTGGTTAATTGTTCTCACTGTCAGGAAATTTCTCCTTAGTTCTACAGTAGTTGGTTCTCTCTTTGATAAGTTTCCATTCTATTACTTCTTGTCCTGCCTGCAGGTGCTTTGGAGAATAGGTAGGAATAAGTAGAAAAGGTAGAAAACTTCGTGACTGAGCAGAGAAACATTTTTGTGTGTGTGTGTACAATTAGTCCTTGACTTATGACCATTTGTTCAGCATCTGTTCAAAGTTACAATGACACTGGATGAAAGCACTTATGATCCATGCTTGAAGTTACAGCTGTTAAGGTGATCCAAATGTGGGTACTTGGCAGATAGCATGCACTTATGACTGTAGGCATGCTACAATTTCCCCCACCTGCCTATCTCCCCTCTATCTTATATCCTTTTTGGCTCCATGCCTTTTTTTTTGTAGTGCAAAGCCAGTTCCATACTTGGTCCAGCAGCCAGGCTGGGCACACTTTATCTGTAGTGGAAGCAAGAAGGAAGCGAAAGTCAGCTGGGGCAATGGAGTGCAGAGAAGTGTGAGTCTCTAAATGCAGGGTGATGAGGGTGATTGGGAGCGGGCTGGGGCAGCTGCAGTTTCCTGAACCATAGCAAGCAGCCCCAGGCTATATTATTCTGTGAAGCAAGGTGCAGGTTGGCCAAAAGGCCAAAGATGGAGGAAGGAGATACTGTAGGTGGGTGGGAGTCCTTTACCTTGCTGTCCTTTTACCTTATATTGAGGCTCAGGACTGGAGAGAACCAAGCTCAAATAGCTTGGATTAGGCTGGGTCCTAGGCTAACAAACGGTGAAGTTTGCTTAATGGTGACAATCAGGATTGTCAGGATTGTGGTCACTTAGCAGTCCTTCTCACATGATACCTTGTTTTATGACCACATTGCTTAACGATAACAATTTCAGTCCCCAAAGTGGTAATATGGTTGAAGACTACCTGTATGTATATTTCTATTCTCATAATTACCTCCAAAGCAGTTTGTAAGCAATTTCCATGTCTCATTCAGAACATTGAAATTAGTTTAAAGGGTCTCCATGGCTTGGTATGACAATATTTCAATGAATGGTTTCCATTTCTCTTTCCTGGAAACTATCTCAAGTTGTTTTCCCAATCTGAACTCACCACTTGGGGGGGGGGGTTGTTGACTGAAGGCCAAAATACCTTCTCAACAGCAATCAACACTGAGCAGAGGTTAACACCAAGTTTAATACTAAGCCAACAATCAAGATTAAAAAAAAACACCATCAAGGAATTACCAACTCAGGCAAAGAATCTAACAGTAAACAACAGCCTAATCAAGGCATCACCAAGAGCACTCCCACCAACACTGACAGGACAAGCCATTAGTACATAACATGAGAGCAAACTCTGCTCCATTCAAACACTAATCATGTTACCTAGTTTGGTAATGAAACTATGTCTGCAAGGAACACCAAGGATCCCACAGTTCAACCCTGAGCTACAAATATTCTTTTCTGTTGATACCCTTCTTAAATTGTGATGGTTAAAAGTATACACCATACTCATTACAGATTTATGTAAGGACATTATATCAGTAGTTCAGTTTTTAATGTTTTTTCCTAAGAATTCAAAGCCTGGAAGTAACTTTTCTTAGTTCACACACAAGTGATCGTTGAACCATTTACTGTGATTCCTCACTCCATATCTATGGCCAGCTCAGATCCCACTAAAGCATAAATGAAATTTGACTTGTGGGTGTCATTTTAGTTTTCCTTATGTAATCTCTCCATTACTACCTAATGTACAAACTGTGTTGAATCAACAAACCTAATCTCTGTTAAAGATCTAATACCTACATCTGCACAATTCATAAGTTTAGTTTTAACCTTGGTTGTTGTTATAGCTTAGCATATTGTGAAAATCCAACTCATTTGATTAGTTTCTGGTTCAGTGCACCATGTGAATCTAGACAATGTAACCTAGTCTCTAAGCAGAAATCTCTCTCCCCTCAACCCTGTACTTCCTCCTTTGACCCATAATAGTTTGAGCAAAGGCCATCCAAATGGATGGTGTTGGCTATTAGCCTTTAACTTTCCACTGAATATAGTTAGAGAAGATGGGGGTAAACATTTGATATTCCCCTTCATCTGTTTCCCTCATTATTTCAACAACAAAAACCCACACATACCGTACATATACTAAATCAGGCTTAACGGCCAAGGCAGTCTCTTTAGTTTGCTGTGTTCTCCCTACCCCCAACTTCTGCTAAGGAGACCAGAGACCTGACATTTGATGTTGTTTGTTTGAAATGATAAACTTAATCATGAGTGAAATGTTAGGAAGTGACAAGGCTGGACACAGTAAGGTCATTTCACATGTGAGCCAAGTATAACACAGCTTTTCCATTAATTGCATTGCCAGCCTTTGCTGTCTGGAGAACTCGGGCCTTTTGCAAAGAGGGAACTGAATCTGTGATAATTAAACCATGGACTTCTGTAAAGCTTGCCAAATCTGCCATATGGTGGTTTTATGACTGAGACTGCTGTTATCTCTGGAGTAAGCAAATGGTCTAATCTCATTTTAGTTATCTATGACCAGTCTCTCATTTCTGGAGGGCAAAATGCTGGTACTCAATGATTGTGTGATGTTCTAAAGCAATATCATAGTATTCACTGACAAGGGTAAATATGTGAAGAGAAATCATTTCCCCAGTACTCAGAAAATAATGTGCATCGTGTCATTGCAGTATAAAACCCACCTGTTTTCTATTTGCATCATGATGTCACTCATAATTATGTATGAAACAGAACTTGTGTCATGATGTCACAATTACATCTCCGCTTTCTGTTGATATTCTTGACATCCTTTTTATGGAAAAAGTGGACTGAAGCACTCTCAAAATGAAAGCTATATGTTTAACATAGATAAATTTAAATAAATACATGATAGCAGTGTACAAATTATCTACAATGCTGTGGTGCAAAAGATGAGTGGAGTAATTATTGCCCCCTCTGAGTGATGGCTTAGTGCTTAAAGAAACTGAGCTTTTCAGATGGAGAGCTGACAGCCCAGGTTTGAGACCTGAGCTCTGCATAACAGGGTAAGCTCCTGTTACTTGCCCCAGCTCCTAACCATTTAGCAGATCAAAAGCATGCAAATAGAAGTAGATTAATAGGTACCATTTTATTTGTCATTCTATGACATTAAAAATCAATGACTCCATCAAGAATCTTGACCATTGCAAACCACAGTTCAGATTTACGGTGTCTGATTCTGTAAGTATACAGACATTTAATTGGTGGGGCTAAATCTTTTTCTTATGTACTCACAGTTCTTTAAGCACAAGTTGCTTCTGTCCATTTCCACATCAGTTTGAATGTTTTTTTTCCTAATATGGAAATTTGTGTTCATTTTGAATGGACAAAGTTTAAATGCTTATCTGTACATCTTTTCGTATGCAGTTTGTCTTGCATCTTTGCATATATCTTTCTACCAAAAGTTAAATGTTTACATGTTGCTTTTTAACTGGAAAATTGTATTTTAAAAAAAGTGTGAAATCTGAAGAATTAAGAATAAATTAAACCAATGTGAGAATCCAAGTGTATTATGGACACTGATCAGAAGGGAATAAAATCAAAAAAGAACGAACAAAGCCTACAAAGTAGAGTCTATAAACAATAGGATGATGTGTAATTTATTATGCTACAGGGTAGTCAGGTACTGTAGCTGATTAACTAAAAGTGTCTGAAGCTAAGTTAAATCAGATATTATCTGTTGTAGGGACTCATTCTAATCCAACAAAACATTGGTATGCCATAGAGGGCAATCCTGATTACAAAGTTTAGGAAATATAAAATTAATTTGGTTTGTATTAGAAAGTGCACCAAACCTTTTATTTCCTTTGTCTCTACAACAGAAAGCTATATTGTAGATCATTTTTCTGACAAATTATGCCATAAGCAACATAAGTATGATTAGCACAACACTAAGTCTAATATCAATATCATTTCAAATAATGAAAGTAGAAAATTGTTTGTGATTATTCTTAAAAGGTCACATTTCCTTCAAGCTAAGCTTGATTTCTGTTGGTTTCCTGGACTTGTCCATATGGGTTACTTGGCGTCAGTATGGAATGGCTTTCGCTAAGAGGCTTTTTTCAACTGCCCAAGCACAACCCTAGGATCCCATTGCAGAACTAACCAGGTCTAATCCTTCTTAGCTTCTGAACCCTGACAATGTCAACCAAGCATTATTACCTAGCTGAGCTGTTATTATCCAACGGGCATGTAAATTCACTATATATACATTATATTGACTGATACTCTGTCCTTTATTATCTCAAAACCTTCAGTCTTGCATATTGATTCTAATAAAATTGGGGATCTGTTATTTAACGTGGTAGGTGAAGTTCCAAGTAGTACTTAAATAGCCTGGAAAACCCATGTTCTATAAAGGTTTTAGATGACCCCCTGTTCCTATTAACAAAATATTTCAGGGCTATGAAAATATATCTCTGCCGCTCTTTCTCATTCTCTCTTTCTCTTTTTAAATGCAAAATTCTAGTTATATAAACTAGATAATACAGTCTGCTATAAATCAACCGGGTTGTCCCTTGATATTTTGAAAACTGATGAGGCCGCCGATTCTTGCTTCTTACTTTGTATGCAAATGATGAATTATAGATGGGGAAATGAGAAAAAGAAGGTTTTTACTCATTTGCTGGATTGAAAAGGACTGGATTAGCGAGTGAACAGTAGTATCCTTGGACTATTTATTGTGACATTGTTCAGAAATATTCAAACTCCCCAAGCCTTCAAATCACCAGGGATGTTGTTAGCTTTCTTCAGGAATTATTAAAATGTACAGAAATGTATGAGCTTCACTTTGTAATAATTAATCAGGAGCTGTTGATTAATAAAGCTCATTTTTTTCATCCTGATGATTCAGGGTATTATCCAAAGGACAGTGTCCTTGTCATATTGATCAAGAAACCAGAATTTGCAGGAAATAAAGTGCACAAATTGTGGTGTTTCATTCTTCCTTCACTCCCTTCCCCCCACTCCCTTTCTGCCACCTTCCCAATAAAATAAATATTGAATGAGAATATTAACTCGTTAACCTTGACAACAATTTGTAATTTTCATAAGGGGGAAAAATCTTGCATATTCAGCAAATAAATTGCTTTGGGAATTTCTGAGAAACAAATTGGAGGGAATGAAGAATGCTGCCATATGAATTCTGTCATTTTTATGGGCCGGGGTGATTAATTTGTTTGTTTAGGTCCCTCAATTAAGGCCACAAATACTGGAAAGTGTCAGAAGCAAGCTAACTGGCACTGCTGATACAATCAACTTGGGATGATTTCTAAGGTCACTCCAAGCTTAAGTTATTTTTCTGTTCATCTTCAGTTTTAAGCCTGAACTTTCCTTTCTCATTTCTGAATAAGTCACTTGACCTCTGCCTCCTGTGATCATCAGAATATCATTTACCTCTCACAGTGTAAAACATTCCAGCAACAGAAGCAACTGCAGAATCTGATGCTTTCGTCCACACAAAAGCATCACAACACAAACTCTGCCCCTTTCAGACCTCTGTGGGATGACACGATGTACACAATGGGGTAGAAATGGCAAGGCTTTTATCATCCCCCCACCCCCACTTGCAGGTGCCTGCAGCCAGTGCTGTAACTGGGTATGCTAACAGATCAATACATGGCAAGCACTTAAATTGTCCCTTGGTTAAATTTAATAGGCAGTTTCTTTTGCTTAGGCATTTCCTCATTGCTAAGGATGAACTTTCTAAAGTGTTTGGAATCCAAAGAATACTGTTTAATAACATCCAAACACACAATAAAAGCATATGTTGGTTTACTTGTTGAGTTCTCTAGGATGTTACCCTTCTTATGGGTAAGACTGTTAATCTAGAAATGAGTTGCAATTTGATTTAATGTTGGTGAGCTTGATTGGTGAGCTTGAAATCTCTCTCTCTCTCTCTCTCTCTCTCTCTCTCTCTCTCTCTCTCTCTCTCTCTCTCTCTCCTCCCTCCCTAATATCTTGTTTATTTGTTCATCTTCTTCCTAAAATCCTTTCTTACCCCTATGAGTGATATGCATCTTCCTCAATCTCAGATATTCCACTACAGGCCTGGGAGTTTGAAGGTTCTGCACAGTATCTCAGCTGTTCCTAGCACTGCTTCTTCTGAACAGAGATCTCTGACATTGTTGGAGCTACTCTCCCAGTCTAGGAGTCACAGCCTCAAGTGCTTCAGTTACTACTTTGGCTTTTAATTACCACATCCTCTCCAATTTATGCTATAGTACTCCTCCTATGCTTCTCATTTTTTCTTCTTCCTGATGTTGCTGCCTCTTGACACCACTCCATCTATTACTACTGATATCTTCTTGTCCTTGTCTACTATTAGTAGACTACAGTGTCTGGTTGATTGACTGCCTGTCCAACTGGATCTGGAAGTCTCATAGAATTTTAGCCCTAACTTCTATGGAATCTCTTATCTCAACTTCAGTGGGGAAGGAGGATAGCCCAATACTGTTCAGAGGTTCCTGTACACAATTGCAATTATTTGGTTGTACTTCATTCTTGTCTTGTCTTGCTGTAGCACTTCCTCTGTTTGATCTTCCTCCCATGTCTTCCTCCCCATAAGATAAATGGACCTTGAGCATGGAAAGATTGATAGCCACTGTTTGATACTGGCAGTTTGTGATATGATTTAATATCATAACATATTTATTAAAGTGCAAATAAGATGTACTTTTCTGTTTTATCCAGACACAGAACTCTTGATGAAAACTCCAGCTCCAGTGCTCACATTTGATGAGGGATGATCAGGAGCAGGTGTTGGGTTTACAAATCACATCTCCTGCTTGCCCTCCTCCTATGTCAGTAATGAATCCAAAAGTAAAGTAGAGTGGATCAAAATGCTTATCCAAATAAATGAATATATGTGTTTCACTCATATGCAATCACACCACACTTGCTGTACAAGCTCACAAAGTCTGTATGACATTGTCCAAATGGACCATTCGAAAAACCTATTGAAACCAAAACATTTTGACCATAGATCTTCCTCAGTAGAAAGTAGTGATAGTTTTATCAGTAGAACTTTGCCTATTTTTGGTAGGTTATAATATTGTTGTAATACTTGTCTTTGTTAATCTACAATGTAAACAAAATAACCTATGTCACCAATCATTTACTGTAATAACCTGCGTTCATTTAACAATACTATGTTCAAATGTGAGCATATTAGTTTTATTAATAAAACCAGGAGGATCCAATGGGCAGGGGTGACAAAGATGGCAAATGGCAGCTATGACTGTGCAATTGAGATTGTGTTTCTGTTTTACACATGGCATATGCAAAATATGGGTATAGCTATGTTATGGCTGTCATTTTGACTTCTTTGACTCTCCAATCTGTGGATCCTTCTGCCCACACCTGCAACATATTTAAAACATTTATGTCCTGGAACTGGGCATTACATATATCTAGAATGCTACTCCCAACTAATGTATTTCTGGAGCTGCATGAAGCACCCCTGGAATGCTCAGATTGTTATATTCTAGAAATAAATGGGACATTCCAGGAGTAAAATTTGCCCATCCATTCTATTTTGAATGTTCCTTAACTTGGATAACACCAATTTAGTATCAATGAAAAACATAGTTGCTCTTGGAATCTTCATTATATACTATGTATGTTATGTTTCAACATCTGTTTGAATGCAAGGGTCAATCGGTTTTCAACATACTGCATGTAACGAGGGTTACAAAAGAGAACTTCAAATGTAATCCTAATATTTTAAGCTTTTTAACTGATGCAGAATTCCTTTTATATAAATGATATATTATTAATTGATTACTATTTTGGTACAATATGGGGATCACCAATGCAAAGATTATGTCACTATCACTTCCCAGTGTTTGATAAGCGTCTACCATCCTGTGTAATTAACAAAGCCCTTACTTCATCAAACTACTGAGGTATTTGTTCCTTTTTAACTGGAGAATACAAATCAGTTTGATGGATCATCCCTCTTAATTTTGGGGACTTCTGTAAGTGGTTGATAGTGAAACTCTTTGTTTTGCTTTAATCTTATTTTAATATATAATGCCTGTCACTTTTTATCATTTGAGGTTTAACAATAACAAAAATGCTTCAGAATTAAACCACTGTCCCAAGAATAGTTAATTATTCATCAAAGTAATGTGAAAAGAGAGTTCAGTAAGACTCCACATTTTTAAATTAAGACCTCTAAATTTTTACATGGAAAAACCATACAACAGAGTCACAATGACCCATGCTAGGGAATATTAATGTTCAACCCATTGAAAAACAACAGCAGTAAGATTGCTGGTGTGAGACAAAATATTTGTTGCCTTTTCCCCCCCAAAAAAGTTACCATATCAACATATGATGAATCTCTGTTTTGCATGAGCAAAGTCCTTGTGCTGGGTGCCATTAAAATAGTCTTCTAATATTGTTGAAGATGTTGAATGAAGACTTGCCTAAGATAAAATACAATAATATCATGGTTCTTTGGTGTGGACCTATGGACAGACCCTATTCAGGATTGCCTATCCATAATCTAGCTCTTTAGGTCTTCCAATAATGTACCCATCATTGCTGAAATTTAGTCCTTCCACCTGGCTATTAGTCTTCATCCTCTTCCTTCTATTTCTCTCAGCATTATGGACTTCTCAAGAGAGCAACTTCTTCAGATAATTTGTTCAAAGTATAATTATTTGAATCTAGACATTTGCACTTCAAATGAGATCTCTAGATTAGTTTGCCATGTAACTTTCTTTCTTTCTTTCTTTCTTTCTTTCTTTCTTTCTTTCTTTCTTTCTTTCTTTCTTCTTCCTTCCTTCCTTCCTTCCTTTCTTTCTTTCTTTCTTTCTTTCTTTCTTTCTTTCTTTCTTTCTTTCTTTCTTTCTTTCTTTCTTTCTTTCTTTCTTTCTTTCTTTCTTTCTTTCTTTCTTTCTTTCTTTCTTTCTTTCCCATAGTATTTTCAGGATTCTTTTCCAAATGAAAGGATAAAAGCATCAGTATCTTTCTATCCTAATTGTTTAAAGTACAATGTTTACTTTTTATAGAGCATCATAAGGAAAACTATATTGCCGTCACAATTTGATCTTAGTAGGTATAGATATATCATTGGAAGAAACACCTATTTTATAAGGTATTCAAATGCTGGCCTCTAGTATATTTCTTGGCTGCTAGTTCCTTCACTGTTGGACATTAATCTTACAAGGCAGGTGCTAAGCATCACTAACTACAAAAGGAACAAACATGGTTGAAAATACCTTGGTGGTAGGTCCAATAACACACAGCTGTCAGTATCTGTCTGTTTCTTCCTATTTGAATCAACTTTCTATATATATTTTTTAAAAAAGAGCACTAAAACTGTAAGTAGCCTGTGTAAGTTATGACAAATACAGGTAGTCCTTGACTCACAACAGTTCATTTAGTGAATGTTCAAAGTTACAAGGGCACTGAAAAAGTGACTTATGACCATTTTTCAGTTAGGACTTTTGCAGCATCCCCATGATCATGTGATCAAAATTCAGACACCTGGCAACTGGTTCATACTTATGACCATTGCTGTGTCCCAATATCAGCTGATGACCTTTTGTGACCTTCTGACCAGCAAAATCAATGAGGAAGCCAGATTCACTTAACAACTAGGTTACTAACGTATCAGCTGCAGTGATTTACTTAACAACTGAGGCAAGAAAGGTTGTAAAATGGGGCAAAACTCACTTAACAAATGTCTTGCTTAGCAACAGAGATAATAATAATAATAAGTAAGTTGAAAGGGACCTTGGAGGTCATCTAGTCCAACCCCCTGCTCAGGCAGGAAACCCTATACCATTTTAGGTAAATGGCTGTCCAGTTTCCTCTTAAAAACTTCCAGTGTTGGAGCATTCACCACTTCTGGAGGCAGGTTATTCCACTGGTTAATTGTTCTAACTGTCAGGAAGTTTCTCCTTAGTTCTAGGTTGCTTCTCTCCTTGACTAGTTTCCATCCATTGCTTCTTGTCCTGCTTTCAGGTGCTTTGGAGAATAGCTTGACTCCCTCTTCTTTGTGGCAGCCCCTGAGATATTGGAACACTGCTATCATGTCACCCCTCACCCTTCTCTTCGTTAAACTACACATACCCAATTCCAGCAACAGTTCCCTATATGTTTTAGCCTCCAGTCCCCCAATCATCTTTGTTGCCCTTCTCTGTACCCTTTCTAGAGTTTCAACATCTTTTTTACATCATGGTGACCAAAACTGGATGCAGTATTCCAGGTGTGGTCTTACCAAGGCATTGTAAAGTGGTATTAGTACTTCACGTGATCTTGATTCTATTCCTTTGTTAATGCAGCCTAGCACTGTGTTGGCTTTTTTGGCAGCTGCAGCACAATGCTGGCTCATATTGAAGTGATTGTCTAGTAGGACTCCGAGATCCCTCTCACAGTTACTACTATTGAGCAAGTTACCACCTATACTATACCTGTGCATTTGATTTTTCCTGCCTAAATGTAGAACCTTACTTTTTTCACCATTGAATTTCATTTTGTTAGATAGCACCCAGTGTTCGAGTCTGTCCAGATCCTCCTGTATTTTACTCTTCTGGAGTATTGCCTATTCCTGCCAGCTTGGTGTCGTCTGCAAATTTGATGAGTTCCCCATCTATCCCTTCATCCAAATCGTTGATGAAGATGTTGAAGAGCACTGGGCCCAGAACAGAGCCCTGGGGCACCCCACTACACACTTCCTTCCATGTAGATGCAGTTCCATTGAGGACCACATGCTGAGTACGGCCTGTTAGCCAGCTACGAATCCATCTGGTGGTGATGCTCTGTAACCCACATTTTTCTATCTTATCAGGTAGTAGGTTGTGATCTACTTTATCAAATGCCTTACTGAAGTCCAAGTAAATTATATCTACAGCATTCCTCTGGACAACTAATTTTGTCACTTGGTCAAAAAATGTAATAAGATTTGTCTGGCATGATCTGTTTTTGACAAACCCATGTTGACTTTTAGTGATGACTTTGTTTGCATCAAGGTGTTCACTGATTTGTTGTTTGATTATCTTTTCCAGAATCTTCCCAGGTATTGAGGTCAGGCTGATAGGTCTGTAGTTTCCTGGATCTATTTTTTCCCCTTTTTTGAAGATGGGAACTACATCAGCTCTCTTCCAGTCCTCTGGTAGTTCCCCAGTGCTCCAGGATCTTTGAAAAATATAGTTCAGTGGTTCTGAGATCACGTCTGCCAGTTTCTTGAAACTTTTGGGGTGTAATCCAGATGTTGGACTCAATTATGGTCATAAGTCGAGGACTATATGTACTTTAGAAAGCCTTGGTCAGGTTTCTATGGGCAGATGACACTGTAGAAGTCAGAGTGTCTCCTGAAATCTAAACCAACATGAACATGATGGGCAGTTCTCAGTAGCTGGAGAGGGAACAATATCCATTAGGAACTAGGTACAGTTCAAGACTGACTGTATCAGCCATCATGTTGTTGATGAAACATGCTAGATCAAATCTATGACAAATGTGTGTCAGGAGAAGAGGACAAATATTATTGTAGAATGGAAAAATAAAGATGATTTAAGCAACCTCTGCTGTGAGTTGAGGATGCGATGATGGCAATATCATGAAGTCATGACATTAAAAACAGTTCCTGGAGTATGTTTGTCCCAGGCTTAGAGGGACAGGAATTTGAGTCCTAACTCATTCACAGAATTATAACTGATCACTGTTGTCCTTAAATTTGTGTTAAATAAGAGAACTAATATCAGTGTAACCTGTTTGTTATGCAGCCCATTAGGTTCACATACCACCTGTGTCTGCTTTGACACATATATAGCATAGGAGAAGCTGAAAGATGTAAAGCAGTTGCTTAAAATTAATTTTTTAAAAGTGACTTTTTTATTGGTAGAAACTCATGCCTTGATGGAGGAACAGAAACAAAATTAAATAAAGTGTTTTTAATACTTTCAGGAGCATGTGGGAACTGCTAAATGAATGACAGAAATGGAAAATAATCAAAGACATGCACAATTTATAGGCAGGAGCCCTTAATTGCCAATGCTCAGCCTAAAGGAAGGGGAAGATAATGTGTGTGCTGTGATCTCAATGACTTGGCATTTCAAGAGAGATGGCTAGCCCAGTGGTGGGATTTAAATATGTGAACAACAGGTTCTCTGTGTGGATGCCACTTCCGGAAGTCCATTCTGAGCCTGGGCAACAAAAAATTAGCTACCGGTTCTGCCGGAGCGGTGCAAACTGGCTGAATCCCACCACTGGGCTAGCTCCACCCATATGGATTGCTTCAGTATTCTGTCAGGTATGGACTTGCCTGCTCTACTGATGGGGTGTCTCTGGTTCCTCACTAGAGCTGCTATAACCAGGGATATCTGTGGGCATTCAAAATAAGTCTAGATGGCAACTCCATGATTCATGCCCTACCACTTTTTAATATGCATTATGTACAATGCAAGTAAAAAGGGATTAGATTTTTTAAAAATCAGTATTGCCTGTATGAATGCCCTGTTGGATGTTTGGTATTTTTCCTACATATTCGGCTATATACCCCATCCAATCAGCTTGATCCTTTCTTCACAAGTTCTTTTTTTATATGAATTTGAGATTCCCTGGACTGGGTCAAGAATATGGTCACTTTCCAGGGCTGTAGCTCTTTTATTCCGTGCAGTTTTAATCTTTCCACATTGCCTTCCTCTCTTACCAGCCTTTTTCTGTTTTGTTATGTCTTCTGCCTTTTATTTTATTTATTTATTCATCAAATTTATATAGCTGCCCTCTCACCAAATATGATTATAGACAGCACTAGTGCTTTTTTTGTAAACAAAAAAAAAAGGTGCCGGAACTCACACATGTCATACAACCCACCTTGCCTACCCTACAAGGTTCCATCCAAAAAAGGTGCCGGAACTCCATTCTCAGCATTCTATGACAAAAAAAGCCCTGGGCAGCACACAATGAATGGATAAAACCATGGATAAAAAGAACATAAAAGATGCAAATGTCACTTTAAAAAGTAAATGTTACAGAAATCAGAGATATTTTATGCCCTCTTCTGTCTTCATCCCAAGAAAGTACTTAGGTTTTATTTTATTTCATTGATTAGATTTATATTCTCCCTTTTCTACAAATACTCAAGGCATTGTCTGTGGGGATTCCACCTTCATTCCCCCCCCCCAAATATCAACCCTGTGAGGCAGATGAGGTGGGAGTCTGTGACGGGCTCCATGTCACCAGTGAGTTTCTATAAGGGAGGATGGACTTGGTCCTTTAGTCTATCAAGAGCCCAGGATCTTTTGATTAGCATCATAGAGGCAATTTTTACAGAGCCATATCTGGTGTTTTGATTTTTAGTTGAGGTCCAAAAGGCCTGAGGAGGTTTTTGAATTGATGATGTTTTCAAACTTTTGTATGTAACACTTACAGAAAGTTATTAAAATCAGGCAACAGGGGACAAGCACAGTGATGTAGCCATTCATCTGTGCTGTGTTACACAGGGTGAGGCCATCAACAGCCCCTGTTAAAACCTTTGTTTTTCCAAATGTTAATAGCAACCATTTTTTGTGTTATTATTTTATTCAATACAGCAATCCTATTACTGGTAGCACTGGAATATAATCAAGTACTACCTGCAGGATAAGTCAAAAGATAAATTAAGCTGGGATTTAAATCCCCACCAAACATAGAATCAAAGAAACACTATATCAGTGTTTTTGTTGATACTTAGCCTTAGATTTATATTCCCCCCCCCACACCCCCTTTGTAAGAGCTTCCCTAGAATATACATTATTTGCTTTGGTGGAGAATATTTGTAGCTCAGAATTGAAATGCTTGGATCTTTAGTTCGTGGAAGATCTACCAATGTTTGCTTTCTTCATTTGGCATCTGGAATAAAACGGAAGCAAACTGGAGTCATTTGTGCAAAGTATTATTTAGCAAGTGATCTCTTCCTTGCTACTCCCAAGTCTCTTGAAATCGTAAACCAAGATTTTGAAACTCTATACTGAGATTGAAATGCAGTGATTAATGCAGATTTTTATTTGTGCATGTATGCCTAAGATTGGTTACCATTTCTAATTTGGGCAAGGTTTGGGAATGTTTCCCATGAAAGTTCAGGTCCTGATACTGTCACTTCCAGTTAAAAAGATCAAGTAAAAGCTGTTGAGAAGTTCAGCATGTTTTGGGATGCAGAAGATGATTGTAGCTAGCTTGGACATCATATCATTTTTGTGATTGGTTCTTCCCATAACTGATCATTAAATGGTGTAGCACTACTCCCAAAAGGGCTGCAAGAATCCAGATCTCTCTTTCCCTTTCCCAAAGGTAATTTGGTGTCTCCCCGTCTCAATGTCCAGCCTGACATCTCTGGGTGTCTGGCTCTGTCCCTTGCCCATCAACCTCCTCTGGTCACTTGCCCAGGCACCTCCACTCGTCCAGCTCAGTTTGCCTCTGCTGTCCTCTGGTGGATCAGCTCACTTCTGACTCCTCTGGTCACTGGCTTCCCCACTCACCTGGATCAGCCCATCTCTGCTGCCTTCTGGTGTGTCTGGCATCCCCTCTGGTCACTGGCTTGCCCACTCACCTGGATCAGCGCAAGTGCCATGCAGGTGCCGCGCACTGGATCAGGGCCACCTGACCACTCTATGCAGATCAGGGTCACCCATTTGCCATGTGGCTAAAGTGCATCAAATTGGGACTACCCAAGCCATCCTGCGGCGATTGGACTAGTCTTTAGTGACTGTTCAAAGTTACAATGACACTGAAAAAAGTGACATGACTAGTTTTCATACTTACTATGATTGCAGCATCCCCATGATCATGTGATAAAAATTTGAGCACTTGGCAACTGGCATGTATTTATGACAGTTGCACTGTTCTGGGATCCCGTGATCACCCTTTGTAGCCCTCCCAGCTGGCTTCTGACAAGCAAAGTCAATGAGGGAAGCCAGATTCACTTAATGGCTGTATGATTCACTTAACAGCTGCAGTGATTTTCTTTGCAACTTGGTGAAACTGGAACAAAACTCATTTAACAACTGCCTTGCTTAGCAACAGAAATTTTGGGCTCAGTTGTGGTCATACATTCAGAACTACCTGTTAAATACATTTATTTTTCTTCTATTCAATCAAGTCCAGTTCTCAGAGACTGCCTGAACAAATCCTTGCAGTTTGCTTGGCAAGGATTTTCAGAAGTGGTTGGCTATTGCCTCCTTCTTAGGGTGAAGAGAAAGTGATTAGCCCAAGATGGCTTTGTGATGGCTTTGTGCCTAAGGCAGGACTACAATTCATGGTCTCCTGGTTTCTAGCCTGATGCCTTAACCACACCAAAGTGACCTTAATATTAAACCACAATTAATTTCCCAACTATGGTGGCTGGAGAATTCTAGGAACTAAAGTCCATACCTCTTAAATTTGCTGAGATTGAGAAATATTCTAGATTGCTATAGAATATTAACTATGCCATTTTCTTTACTCCTTAATACAAATCATTAATACAGATGAAGAGTGCACATGCAGCATTCACTTGATTCCTCCATCCTGGCTTGTATCTTGCTTTTCTTATCAATTTGCTCGAAGAGCTTCCTATGAGAGCAATAAAAGCATGCTCTGGTTATGCATTGCTTCCAGAAAGGTGACTGAATTTGGGAAGTTTTTGAATTTAAAGAATGTTTCCAACTGGCAAAGTTTATTTCCCTGTAACTTAAAGAGGAAATACAGTCAGCACAGCAACCATTTTTCTAAGGGCAATCACCAATACTCTATCCTCTGCTTCAAGATGCTGTGGGTATAACCAGCCATCTGGTATGTTTAATCCCCAGGAAACTCTAATTTTTCAGGATTTATATTCCTCAATATTCCCTAAATATCAATTCTGCACTTCAGTTTGCTTATTTATTCCACTGTTCCTGCATAGATTCTGATTATTTTTATACAGTGATTCACTCTAAATGTGCATACTTAAGATTGCAGTATTTATCTTCTTAAAAAGAAAAACAACAATGTTCCCATGGTAGTTTAGATGGTGAAATTAGAAGGGAATAAGAGTTTTTTAGGTGTAAGTTGGATTGTTCTGCTCATTTTTCATCTGCTGCTGCTGCTGTTGGTGGTAGATTGTTATTTTGACACTAATAACAACAGGAATAATAATAATAAGACGAAGTAATAGAAAATGAAGAAGTTAAAGTGCCCTGGGACTTCAGAATTCAAACAGACAGGCACCTGCCACATAACAACCCAACAATTGTTGATAAGGAAGACAGATAACCATATTTATTTATTATTTATTTATATTCCACTTTTATTATTTTTTAAATAACTCCAGGCAGTGAACATAAGAAATTCTCCTTCCTCCTTCTGTTTTCCCCACAAGAAGTCTGTGAGAAGAGTTCGGTTGAAAGTGAATGACTGGATCAAAGTTACCCAGATGGCATTTCAAACCTAAGGCAGGACTAGAACTCATAGTCTCCCAGTTTTTAGCCTGGTGCCTTAAAAAAAAAAGATTAAACTGGCTTTCATTATTACCCAGTATCATTTTACCATGTGCAAGTCTTAAAATGTATCCGTCCATTTCCCCCTCTTTAATAAATATTCAGTCAAAGTATATATTTATCTATCTGTTCTAGCTTGAGTCATTTTTTTTCTGGCAAGCACAACCAACTTCATCACTGATACATTCATTTTCAGATACATATTCCTTGTTGCATCATATAATATATCAAATACTCACTGCAAATCATGAAGATTGGCAGCCAAAAATATAACACTGTCTGCATACAACAATGTACATCCATTCATATACCCAACACATATTTAACATTTCTACAAGCAATCCTTATACAATTATCTATAAATACATTAAAACCAGTGGTTATCAACCTGTGGTTTGCGGACCCTGGGGGCGGGTTCCACAATGTCATCATATGGGGTCCGTGAAGGTTTGAAGAAATGTTATGATTTAAATCTTGAATTAATTCTTGGTTGTCTGTGGCCATGATCCACGGCCACAAAAAGTATTTAAAGGGGGTCCATGGTGAAGAAAAGATTGAGAACCTCTGCATTATACAATATGTGTGAAAGCAGATACTGTCTGTAGCTGATCATTTTTCTACTTACTGCAGAAATAAATTCATGTTTTAAAAATTTACATCATTGTAACTTGTAAAATTATAAATATTGATTTTTTTTATAGTGCTGCACAAATTTCATTCATCCTCTTTCTCACAATTTTACTGGATCAAGCTTTTAGGCTAGGGGTCCCCAACCTGTGGGCCACAGCCATTTACCATAGCATAGCTGGCTCAGGAATTCTGGGAGTTGAAGTCCACGAGTCATAAAAGAGCCGAGGTTGCCGACCCCTGGCCTAGGCCCTAGTCACAACTGGGCTGCATAAGTGGCAGCTTGGTGCTTGCAGCCCCACTTGCACAAATGAAGCTGTGTGTGCATGTGCCTGCCCCTTGCACAAAACCATCCCCTCTTCCCCTGCCCCCCTTGCTAGGCACCAACCAAGAAAAGCTAGGGAACACTGTTTTAGACAAATACAAGAAGCAAACTGGAGTAGTTTGTTTCCTTAGCTTCTTAACAGTCTTAGGCTGGGAAGAAAACAGTGAAACCACGAAGCTCACAGGCACTGGCGTTGTAAACAATAATTTATCCCAATATAATATAAAGATACCAAGACAATCAGCCATGATTAAGTCTTTGACAAGATGACATTTTTGCAACAAGCATCTTGCCAGAATTTATTAGCATATTGGGTCTAACAAACTTTCCTTTGCTTTATGGTTGGCCTGGCTCAGCAGTTCGTTTTGTAGTTTGATGAACAGAATGTTTTGTATCATGTCATGCATGGAGGTACCCAGAGTAATAATTAGACTAATATTGTAAACCATAAAGGAATAAATGAAATGCAGTAATGTGCAGATATTATTAAATAGAAATAGGAAACCTAAATAATTAATTCTTAAAACCACCCAGAGAGGACTATAGCTTTACCATGCTTCGTGCACACAGTCAAGGGAATTAGATTAACTTGACAAGCCTATCTGAGATGGAACAGGGGTTCTTCATTGCCCTTATTTAATAGACCTTGCATGGGTTGTAAAGTACAGTTTTACTACACCATCCTCAAAATTTGAGTAAAAAGCAATTTAAATCCAGACCTCATTGAGGGATTTGGTAGATCATGAAATGTAAAATAGGAACAATGATGTTAAAAGCTGCCCAGTTTCCTTGACTTTTTCATCCTACCTCATGGAACTTATCTCATTTTTAATTGCTTATAGAGAGACAGTTAGGTCTAGTAGTTAAGTCACTAGGCTAGAAAGCTGTGAGTTCTAGTCCTGCCTTAGGTCCGAAGCCAGCTGGGTGACCTTGGGCAACTCACTTTTTCTCAGACTTAAGAAGGTGGTAGGATACAAATAAATACATTTATTTATTTGCTGTTTTGCTACCCTCTACTTCAATAGATTGTACTAAATTCAATAAAACTGTACCAAATTAAAGAATAGGCTTTTGACTGTTATTAGGTTTTATATTAAGCAAGATAAAACCTTGAAAGTCAATCTTTAGCTGGTTCTAAATATCGAAATAATGTCAGGAAAGAATCACTAGGAAAAAGAATAATCACACCACAATCTCAAAACTTTTGTTTCCACTTTTTGACTGAAGATTGTGCATTCCTTTAGGTGTGTAAATTCCAAGCTAACATTTGCACTTTGAATAGGACACAGAATTTAATACAAAGTTGATTTTGAATCTGGTGGCATATGCTCACAGTTGCACCAACTAGAACAGAAAAGGCCACCCTTAACTTAATTTCCAAACTTCTCCGGCTGCAAATATTTCAGATTTCCAATGAGGTTGAATACTTTTGTTTCTATAACTGGAAGAGTAATATAAGTAGTAATATAGGTGTAATAATAGGTATAAAAAGTAATATAATATAATCCTAAAGGAAATTAACCTTGACTGTCCTTTGGAATGAGAGATACTGAATTTGAAGCTCAAATACTTTGACAACCAAATGAGAAGGGAGGACTCATTGGAAAAGCCCATGAGGTGGGAAAGATGGAAGGTAAAAGGAGAAGGGAATGGCAGAATATGGCATAGTTAGATAGTATCATTGAGGCAATGAACATGAATTTGGGCAATCTTCAGGAGACAATGGAGACAGTGGAGCCTGGTGTGCATACTGTAGTCCATGAGGTTGTGAAGAGTCAGACATGTATAATGACTGAACAACAACAACAACAACATGCATTACAAAGCATAAATGAGTTGCATATGCTATGGGGCTTCACCAGGAAGGTGGTTAGACTTGAGCTGTCAACAGCTTTCCAAGCCAATGCCTCGGCTTCCTGTCCTACAGGAATTCATTTGGAGAAATTACCCTAGAATGTTTTTCTTTGCAGGTCAGTTTCCATCTCAAGTTCAAGTCTAATTCTATGGTCACCGCTTTCTAGGAAAAAATCATATAGACTGGATCAAGTTCACAGAAGGTCAAGTATGACCAAAGGTCTAAAGAAGTCCACTAAAGACAGATGGAAGAAGCTGGAAATGTGTTTTTCAGAAGGAAAAAAAAGATAGGGTATTCAACTATGCAAAGATAAAAAGAATGGGATTGTACAGCTGTAATTATCCTCTTGATTTTTGGATCTTCTCCCACAGAATTGATGGAGACATCAATTATAAATTATACTGATTTGTTGAACTAAACAAATTGGTTGATCCAAATCACTGCTCCAAGCTATTAGAAAACAGAAGGTGTTCATTTCAACAAGAAAAGCAGGCATCTCTAGATTAAATGGAGGTAGAGGTAGGATGTTATATTATATCTTAGGGAGCACCTGCTGCCAGCATCAATTTCCCATTGTCCTGTGTGCTCCCACAGGGAGGGCCTCCTTAGGGTACCACCGGTCAGTGAGTGCCGGCGGGTGATCCCCAGGGGAAGGGCGTTCTCTGTGGGCGCGCCTGCCCTGTGGAACGATCTGCCTGTGGAACTCCGGACCGCCCCCGACCTTCTTTCGTTTCACCGGGACCCAAAAACTTGGTTATTTGATTTATCTGGCGTGGACTGAGGGGTTTTAATTTTTAAACTTTTAAATTTTTTAAACTTTGGGCTACTAATTGTTATTTAATCTTATTTTAATTCTATTTTAACTCTTATTTTGTCTTTTAACTTTGCCCTGTAAACTGCCCTGAGTCCTTCAGGAACAGGGCGGTATATAAAACTAAATAAATAAATAAATAAATAAATAAATAAATAAATAAATAAATAAATAAATAAATAAATAAATAAATAATGGGTTGCAAAAAAGTAAAGGAAAACCAGGGGGATCTAATTTGCTGTGATGCATAGAGATCTCATTAAATAACAATATATTTGATATATTGGGAACAACCAATGAAATATTACAGCAAATAAACCTAGTTTAGAAATGGACCTGGTAAATAAGATGCAAAGCATTCCAAATTTCCCAAACAAATTCTGTCACTAAGTATCACTTATTTTACTACTTCCAAAATGGCTACTCAGCTGCTAGGTCAGACCAATTATTTTTTAAATCATTTGAATTTACCTATCCTTCCAATATGTGGCAAGGAGAATCAAAGCAGTAACACCTCATTCTCAGTCTGTTCTCAAGCATTTTTATGCAAGAATGCATCTGTTTGCTCAATTAAAGATCCAACGACTACAAAGCAATTGTATATCATTCGTGTTACTTTTCTGTCACAGAAACCTTATTCACAATTTTTTGCCTCCAAAGGGTCTTTTTCTGCTTAGCTAGGAGCTTTATCCCAGCTTGTGGTTATTTTTTTCCCTTCAAGACTACAATATGCTTGAAGCTGAAATTTCATGCCTTGCATATATCTCTACTGGAAACCTTCCATTTCTTTATTTTGCTGGAAGTATTATTTGTTTTCCTTCTTCCTTTACAGCCCTTTCATTCAACCTTATTTGTCAGATGCCGTCTTTCTAATGTCAGGAAGGTCCTTGAAATATGAGGTCTTGAGAGTGTTTAAGTATCTCACCAATGGTTCTTTGTAGGATTCAGCATATTTTACAAGAATGAAATGTTACCCAATATACTGAAGAAATATAGCTTGATATAGTAAAGACCCCTAGAAATGGTCTGAAGAAAAGCTTTTATTTAAACAGAGTAAAAATTACATCTACGTTTGAGTCTCAGCCCAGAAGGTGTATGGAAACCTAATTTGTTCTTCTACACCTTTCTAATTTTGGGTGCTTTAAAAAATATGCAACTTGTCTCTTTGTTTTGTATTGATTTCATATATGCAGAGACAAAGAAGAAAGATATTTTTGTTTGAAACTAAGAAAACAGCAACAATTTCACCTTCAGAAAATTTAACTTTATCAAAATGTAGTCCTAGAAAATTTAAAGTGAGTGCACATTAACATCAACAACCAACCCACTTAACTATTGCCCTAAATGGAGAAAAAAAAACCCAGACATTGACAATTATGAAATGAAGTAATTTCAAAGAATAAAGTATAATTTCCATGATATTTCCTTCCTATTCCTTAAAATAGCTTCTTGCCTACAAACTATATTAAACTTAAAACTACAATTCTAAGTACAAACCTGGAAAATGTGTAGTTGTATTTCACCAACCTACATTTTCTAGCCCAAAATAAAGCAGAGATTTCAAATTAGATAGTCAAACTGACTGTGAAGACTGGTTAGTAAAGCAATTGTGGGGGGTGGGGGGAAGAATGAGCTAAAAATTAAATTATCCAAATGAAAATAGATATAACAGTAGAAAGCCTTTTGGGATTATAGCCAACTATCAAACAGGTACAGCACCTAGGAGAAATTTGTAGAAAAATCTATATTTTCAGTGTATGCTACTATGCTAGACCTACACAAAGCAAGCTTCTTAAAGAAAGAGATTCACAAGTGATTAGAGTATCAAAGTAGATATGATACTGTTGTTGGGTACATCCAGTCTAAAACTAAGGAGAAATTTCCTGTCAGTGAGAACAATTATTTAGTGGAACAGCTTGCCCCCATAATCTGTGGGTGCTCCATCACTGAAAGTTTTTAAAAAGAATTAAGACAGCCATTTGTCCAAAATACTATCTGGACATGTGCGGAGAATTGGATTAGAAGACTTCCAAAGTCCCTTCCAACTCTATTTTTCTGTTATCCTGAGCAGATTCAGGATGATGAAGAATTAGCTTACTATTTCCTCCTCTGCAGAGTCCCATTACAAAATCTTCTAAGCTGTTACTTTTATTCCAAGGTTTCTTTGAAACCAATGGAATTTTTTATAGAAACTTTGGCAGTCAATGTCTTTACCCAGAAGAACGGGTAAACCCTTCCCTTTCTGCTGATTTCCAGAGGTCCTAATGCTGACCATCAGGAGATTTCTTTATATAAGACAAGAATGTGTACACCTATACTATTATTTTGGTCATCAAGAAATACTGTATTGCAGTTTTATTTAAGAATATGAAAAACCAGCATATTCCAAATTGGAATGTTACCTCTAAAAACCCAACATAGTCTCTTCCAACTGGCTACTATAATCCAAAACTTCTTTCAGAAATTCTTAGTTATATTTTAAACTGAATGTAAGATTAGGTCTTAAATATATCTAGTGAACATATTCTAAGAATATTAGGATAGATTAAACCAAGGGAAGGGGCCAAAACCCTTAAAATTTGAGATTACAAATGATACCACTTTGGCACTGGGGAAAAAAGTGTAAGAGGAGCTGACTATGAAAATTAACATAAAAAAGTGAAAATGTAAGTTGAAGATAGTATGAAGAAGATCGTAAAGTAAGTCTGTATGATTAAATTAACAGTTGATACAAAAGAAATAATTTGTATCTTAGAGGGGGGGATTAAAATAGATAAAGATAGATACTGTAATGGAAAAGTAAACATATTAATCCCACCCCCACAGAGAGAGAAAGAGAAAGAGAGAGAGAGAGAGAGAGAGAGAGAGAGAGAGAGAGGGAGGGAGGGAAAGGGAGGGGGAAAGAGAAATTCAGACAATATCATGGCAGAAAATGTCGTATTAAAAATGACAAAGAATAGCAGAGGTGAAGTCATAACTGGTATAGTGTTAAGGTTTGGTACAGTGGTTAAAGCACTAGGCCCAAAGCCAGCTGGGTGATCTTGGGCTACTCTCTCCCTCTCAGCCCTATACAGTGACAAGCCAGTTCTGAAAAACATTGCCAAGAAAATTTCAGGGACTAATTTAAGCAGTAGCCAAGGTCAATACCGACTGAAAAAAGAGAAGTCATAAAGTTGTCAATCTAGCCAGATTGCAGATTTAGCTTCATATTCCACATCAAATGAAATCATCCCAACTCCTTCTAGACAGAAAGTGTTGATCTTTTTTAAAGAAAGAGGTAGAAGTCCATGAAGAAAATCTACATAAAAAATCTGGGCTTCCAATGTCTGTAACTGCCTGAGAAATCTCTGAAAACAGGAAAACCCAGGACACTTGAAGACCATTACTTCAGGAAGATTTCTACTTCTGAAAAAAATAGGCGACATGAAAAGTGTGAAATTTGCACTAGCTTTTTAATACCTGTTTTCTGCATTGTGCTCAGTTCCATTTTCTTTACCTCTCTGTATATGAAATGAAATAGAGAGCTTAATTTCAGACTTCTTTGTTACCTCAGATTATGTCCATGAACATAGTACATTTGATTTTATTGATTTAGAAACGTCTTGGAATCTGTAATGATTTGCACTTGTGAACTATGAATTTGGGAAGAAGCCTCTTCTTTTGCAACAGACCATCATTATTTAGGAAAACCTTTTAATTGTCTTCTTCTATATTGAATTTTAATACTTGAAAAAGGAGGTTACATTTTTTTTAAAAAAAGATAATTTGATTTTTGTTTATCCCTTTGAGAGAGCTCAGTATCCCAAGGCTGGAGAGGAAGAGCTACACAGCCAGGAGATGGCACTAACTAAATTATTTTGGCATTTATATTTTTGACATTTTAATCCCAGAAAGGTAGCACAAAATGTGAGGGCCCTATCCTTCTTCTTCATATTAGGGTCAAAGGAGAGAAATATGAAGCAAAGCATTAGGTGGAAGATAACTTTTGGCAGCTGGAACTACCAAACCGCTACTCAATGCAGAAGAAAGGATGAAGTTATGAAGACAAAGAGCTTCTGGGAGATATGTTTTGGATTCCAGCTTTTCATTCTGCAGGCCTCAGTATTTGCTCTATTATTTTTGTTTTGTTTTGTTTTGCTAGTGGTAATAAACGGTAGTGAAAGAGTAAATAAAAGAAGACAAACACTGGCAAATTTTGTGTTTGGAGAAGGTTGCTAAGATTATAACAAACTGCAGAATGAATCAGTCAGTCACTTGTGGACCAAATGAAGACAGAGAGCTCCCTTGAAAAGATGATCAGCAAGCAGAAACTCACCGTATGATGCGACTGAAAAAAAATATGATTATGTTTGGTAAGGTTGAGGGAGCTAGAAAAAGAGGCAGACAATGGATAAGGTGGATAGATAGGGTCAAGGTGATTGCAGGAATGTCTTTGGAAGAGATAAAACTTATTACTAGGGACAAATTGTGACCATTTATCCATGCTGACACCAGAAGTCGAATTCAACTTGATGTCACCTACCTAACCATTTGTGGCTCCTCTCCCAGGCAAAGTCACGTAGTTATGAGCACATGGAAAAGGAAATCCTTTAATATCCCCCCAAGCTTTAAAAAATAAGAATCGATTCTCTTATGTAGAGGAAAATTGGTTGTACAATATGCAGTCTGAATTGACTGTGCAATTTTATCAGAGGTTAAATGTTTATAAAATAAAAGAAAGAAATGAACAGAGCAATTGTTCACCACGGGGATTCCTTTTAGTACAATCATTTTGCTGAATAAATCAACATACATACTAGGTCAGGACCCAAGATTTCTTACAAATTATAATGGAGCTCTTTCAAACTAATATTACTTTTAGGGTAAAAAGGTAAAGGTAAAGGTTCCCCCGCACATGCGTGCTAGTCGTTTCCGACTCTAGGGGCCGGTGCTCATCTCCGTTTCAAAGCCGAAGAGCCAGCGCTTGTCCGAGGACGCCTCCGTGGTCATGTGGCTGGCATGACTAGATGCCAAAGGCACACAGAATGCTGTTACCTTCCCACCGTAGTGGTGCCTATTTTTCTACTTGCATTTTTACGTGCTTTCGAACTGCTAGGTTGGCAGAAGCTGGGACGAATAACAGGCGCTCACTCTGCTACGCGGCACTCGGGATTTGACCCGCCAAAGTGCCAATCTTCTGATCGACAAGCTCAGTGTCCTAACCCACTGAGCCACCGCATCCCTCTCTTTCAGGGTAGGCAGGCCCTAATTCTCCCTAGCCTTATGAAATTCCTACCTTGGCAGATAAGAACTTTGGGTTGAGCTCTAATGGATCGGAGAAACTAATATATAATAGAACCAAGTCCAAGCAAGTTCTCAGGAGAAGATATACAAAATAATAGAGTTGGAAGGGACCTTGGAGATCTTCTAGTCCAACCCCCTGCTCAAGCAGGAGACCCTATACCATTTCAGACAAGTGGTTGCCCACTCTCTTCTTAAAAGCCTCCAGTGATGAAGCACCTACAACTTCTGATGGCAAGCCGTTCCATGAGTTAATTGTCCTCACAGTTAGGAAATTTCTCCTTAGTTCTAGGTTGCTTCTCTCCTTGATTAGTTTGCATCCACTTGTTTCTTGTCTTGCTTTCTGGTACTTTGGAAAAAAAGGTTGATCCCCTCTTCTTTGTGAATTTGTTATAGAATTGTCATTTTATTCACTAAACTTCATCCATATTATAATATTTATGAACTATGGCTTAAAAACATAGCAACATTTTTTTTTTGAAAAATTATAGGTGTTATAGTTTAATACTGTCAGGCTTCCTGCTTTGGGCTTAGTAGAAAAGCAGTAATGATTCACTACTTCCCAAATCTTCAACTTGACATGGCTGAAATCTCATTTAGATTAGAATCTGTGGCAGGTGTTTCAAACTTAGTCTTCCTCCAACCTGCCCATTTTAAAGGATACTTCATGTGGTACTTGGTGGTTCTGAAACCAAGTGGTTGACTTGTTTTTATAGTCTTCTCTGGCTTGGGATCCATTTGTCTTCAATCCTTAGTTTGCAAGCGTCCCCATCTACAAAGGCAATGAAGAGACATTGGTAAACAGGGATAGTACAGAATTTCCTGAGAAATGAAGAGAAGATGGAGAATCGCCTCATTCATTTGCCCTCTGGCAACTTTCAAGTGGTCATGCCCACAATGGCAACCGTTTTGTGGCCATGTCAAAGCCATTTTGTCATAATGCTCATAAAAAGTTATCAAAATGTTCAGTGGGCCCACCAGTCTAAAAAGATTGCTTACTCCTATAGAGCCTTCATAGTCTTGAAGATTGTAAAACCAGGGAAATATGGTATATATATTTTTTAAAAAAAGGTAAAAAAAACCACATCAGGTTATGGAAATAGTACAATTACAATGAACTGATTTCTCAATTTTGCATTGGGGAAGCTTCAGTCTTGCTTCAACTATTTCTGCTGACATAATTAATTCTTTGTAAAGAAAATTATCACAAAGTTGAAAAAGGGAGATGTTTTAAAAATAATCTAATAGTGGGAAGAAACTGGGGATCTGTGAAGACAGATTAAGGTTTAATGTCACAACAGTTTATGGTATGAAGAGTGTGAGACCTTGCATGATTCTATTTAACAAGTGACATCCAACAGAGGAGGCAAGAACTGTAGGGCATTTTGAAGTGAAAAATGTGGATTTGCTATATGAGTATTTATCGGAGCTCACAACTAGCAGGCAATGAGGCATGAAATGTATTGTCAAACATACAGAGTTCCAAATATAATGCCTTACTTTAAGTTAAGCCCTGCTTTTAGGAGACCTGGTGAGACTCTCACTGAAGGGCATAGACTCCTGCCTTTTCTGTTTCATCAGCTCTTTTAGCTGCAGAAGTTTATAACATCAAGAAGAAAGTTGCAAAGAGAAAATAATTAAGTTCTGCCAAATTATGAGGAGTCCACAACTGCTTCCCACTGACAGTTTGCTCCTAAGTAAGGTAGTCAGTTTCTAAAGCCATTTGAAGATGCCTGCTTAGCAATTGACAGTTAGATAATAAATATCTATGAATGTGGGAATTCTGTGTAATCAGAAGGAGAAAAAGAGGACCAAGCTTTGGAAATACTTCATAAAGAAACTTACAGTCCTAGAGAGAATAATATGTTCTAGGTCAGGGGTGTCAAACTGCCGGCCCACAGGCCGGATGCGTCATGTGGAAGCCACGCCCACCCCATTGGCAGCAATGGGAAAACCTTCCCTATATGTTACGTGACATCATGTGACATCGCGAGTTTGACATGTCTGTTCCAAGTTGTTTATATTTGTATTCATTCACTCATTCAACCTATACTATGTTTTTCTAGTAGTATGGAGATTTGTGTAACTCACATCTTTCCCCCCCCTTAATTTCAGCAGGTGTCAGCACCTAACTGAATTTCACTGAAAAAACTAAGCAGGGTTTTGCACTTGGATGGGAGACTACCAGGAAATATCAAGTTTGTAGATTAGACTGGGAAGTAGAAAAAAAAGTTCGGGAAAACATCCAATTTTTAAAAAATCCTTCTCACCCCTATGGGTGTTATGCATCTTTCTCAATCTTGAGTCCTCCATCAAAGGCCTGAGAGTTTGTGGGTTCTGCACAGTGTCTTAGCTCAGGGGTCTTCAAACTTGGCCCTTTTATGACTTGTGGACTTCAACTCCCAGAATTACTCAGCCAGGCATGCTGGCTGAGGAATTTTGGGAGTTGAAGTCCACAAGTCATAAAAGGGCCAAGTTTGAAGACCCCTGTCTTAGCTGCTTCCACCACTGCAGTCTTCTGATTAGACAGTCTGATGTTGTTCTTGGGCTTAATTGGAGCCACTCTCCCAGTTTAGGAGTCACAGCCATTGGCACTTCTTTGGCCTTTACTTTCCACATCCTCTCTAGTTCCTCCTTCAGGCCTCATTACTTCTTCAGCTTCTCATATTCCTTTCTCCTGATGTTTCTGCCTGTTTGCACTACTACATCTATACTACTGACAATTCTCCAGTTCTCTTCTGGTTCTTGTCTACTACTACAGTCAATCTGGTTGATTGACCAGTACTGCCCTGGATCACTCTGGATCTGGAAGTCTCACAGGATTTTAGCCCTCTTATTCTCCATGTCCTTCCATCTGGACTTGGGAGGATCTAGTCCAGAGTTGGGGAACAATGGCCCCTTTTTGACTTGTGGACCTAGCTCAGGAATTCTGGGAGTTGAAAGTCCACAAGTCATAAAGGGACCATTGTCCCCCCCCCGCTAGTCTAGCCTATACACTCTGTAAATGCTTCTGTACACAATGCCAGCTATTTGGTTGTGCATGTAGTGTACGCTTTTTCTGCCTTTATCTTATACCCTGCCACTATGGATTGGGCTGTCCCTGAGACCTCTTTGCATAGTTTTCACCTTGAGTTCTGTCTAATGTAGTAGACCCCTGCTTCTATGGGTCTGGTGCTTAGTGCCTGTTCTTGTGCTGCTATGATCTATAACACCACAGGACCAGAATCAGCGGTATACCTTCATTTAAAAGAAAAATGACAATTGTCTTTTGGAGGACAATAATGTTAACATTTTGGATAGGGAAGATAGATGTTTTGAGAGAGGAGTGAAGGAATACATTTAGGCCAAAGTGCAAAATTGTCCCCTCAATAGAGGTGGAGGCCTTAGACACAGCCTGCCCCCATTTTTTATGCTGCTCTTTTATCAATTCCCAGGAAGATTATGACCACTTCACAGGTTCACCAGGGAGACCACCTAGGCTAAAGGTTTTAGGAGTTGGAACATTTATAACCCAACAATTCTCTGCCTACTCAGGTAATGTGCCTATCTGGATTAGGTGAGAAATGAAATCTCTCTGGAGGACATATATGGGGTCCCTCTAATCAACTTGTTCTGACTAAAGAAGCTACTTGGATAAGCAGCAAAATGTTTCAAACCAACAAGAAAAGAAGTCCAGTAGCCATGACTTAACTTCCAGAAACTCTAACTGATGACTGAGAATCTTCATTGACAATTATCTATGTTTTCTTTAAAGCCCTCTAACTTCCCTTAAGAAACTCTCAGCGCTGCGTTGATGTAATACTTCAGTAGTCTGCCTGTCTCCCAATCACTGCTTTAATCAGCATGTTAAGCACTTATTTAATAGCTAAAAGATCAACCACAGAGTAACGTCTCTGTGGCAATGCATTAAGGAAGGAATTATGAGATAGGTTTCAAATTATAGTTTACCAACTATATTTATGTGAAATTGCACATGGATTTGGTTATTCTTCGGATCAACTCCTGCTATTGGGTAAGAAGGACATTCAAATGCCACAAAGCCTCAAATAGCTTCCATGGTGACATCTATGGGAAGACCCTCCAGAGCTACCTGTTCTGTTCTATTTTCAGGAGGTTGGGGGTTGGGGCCCAAAGGCCCTGCTTTCTGTCATTGGTTCAAATTTCTGCAATGGCCACTTCCCACAAGAAGACTGATGGCCCCAGCCCTGGTTGCTTCCAAAGGTTTCTTAAAATGGAACTTTTCTGAAGTGGATTAATGAGCTATCAGAAGATGACTTTCTAGAGCAGGGGTGTCAAACTGCCGGCCTACGGGCTGGACGCGTCATCCCAAAACCACACCCACCCCATTGCCGGCAACGGAGAAAAAGCTCCGATACGTTGCGCGACGTCACATGACGTCGCGAGTTTGACATGTCTGTTCTAGAGTTTAGCTTTGTTTATTTTTACTGTTGGTTTTATTTTATAACAATTGTATTGTTTTTATGTTTTTTTTAAAAAATGCTATGACCCATCCAGAGTCTTTGCATGATTGTGATGGGTATAAATGTGATAAATAAATAAGTTCTAAACCATGTATTATTCCTTTTTGAAAATACAGAGGGGGTGTGTGTGCATTTATTTTCCTTGGTAATTTGTCAGGAGACCTGCACTGAAACAAACTCTTTGGTTGGTCAGCTGATTTCAAATCTGGGCAGAACTGGACAATTACATACTATTATTATTATTATTATTAATTTTATTTGTATACCGCCCTTCTCCCGACGGACTCAGGGCGGTGAACAGGGCAATACATGTTAAAAGACAAAATACAAAAATACAAAAATTAAAAAAGATTAAACAAAGTGCCCACAACTATAACAATAGATTAAAACACATTAAACAGTAATAAAACCCACCCCCATCCCATCAGGCCAGGCCGGCTTGTTCGAAGAGATAAGTCTTTAGATCGCGCCGGAAGGAGCGGAGGTTGGGCGCCATCTGGAGCTCAACTGGAAGATGATTCCATAAATCCGGTGCACCCACAGAGAACGCCCTCCCCCTGGGGGCCACCAGTCGACATTCTTTGACCGGTGGCACCCTGAGGAGGTCCTCTCTGTGGGAGCGTACAAGTCCTCTTATGTTAAAATCAAAGCTACAATTGCAGCAGCCTTCATTTCCGGGCTGCTTGTATTTCAGCTGGCAAAGCCTGCATGGAAATTAATAATAGCTTTTCCATCTGCAAATAAAAGTATGGCACTTTAAATTTTTGGCAGCAAACTGGCATTTTGTCATTTAATCATTTCACATCATTACACTGCAATATGCAATGTAATGATATGACACTCTTAGATGACAAACACTGGGTACCTCCTGTACTGGAAGGAATAATGTAATAGGAAGGAAATTATATACTTATGGCTGCCAGAGTTTCACTTCTACAAGTTAGATTAAGATATTGTATGAGAGCAGTTACAAGGAGAGAAAAAAAGGAGGAATTCACCTACAAATGACCTAGGTAGCCATTTAAAGTTAATTCCTGCATGGTGATCAGGCCGTTACCAAAACAAGGGTTAGATGGGAACTCTTCCTCTCACTGAAAGGCTATTTGCTTCTTGCCTTTTACACAGAACAGGTAGGAGAAAGAGATGCAGGAGATTCAAATAATGATAGTTGTACATTTACCTTGCATTTAATGCACAGCAGTCACTGGAATTCCTTCATAATGGCTATATAATTTTGGTACAATGACTCTAATGATCTATATACCATAAGAAATATATCACATTCATGCATTCTTTTTTTGCCATTAAGGCCTGTTTTTGCCAGTTAGGCTGTTTCTTCTGGAACAATTATCTAGAATACCACAAACTAGTTATGGTTTTGGAAAATTAGCAGACCCCCTCCAGAAAGGCAAGGCTGATCTGATTCAGGGAGAAAAAAGGACATCCAGAAGTTACCCAAAATGTTCTGTTCCTATAGTGGTAAATCTGTGCATAACTACTTATTTCCTCTTTTTAAAAATTGCATTCATTTGTCTAAATCCTGCTTACAGTATAATGCCCAGAACTTGATATAGTTTTTCTTTTTCTAATGACCCTGTTATCCCTTGCATCGGGGTGGAGTCGGGGCGACTGAATAGAGCTGAGCAATTACTGGTTGGATGCCCTTCCTGATGCCTATGTGGAGCTCACACCAGTTATTTTTCTTTATGTACAGAGAGAGAAATATCTGCCACTAGCTAGGATCGAACTCACAGCCTCCTGATTGTGAAGCGAGAGCTCAACCTCTAGGCCACCACGCCACTCCCAGAACTTGATATAGTATTCAGTTCCAACTCTAGTACCTCCAAACATAACCAGATAAACTCACTTGTGGAACGATAGAGAGAAGTTGATTGGTTTCAATAACATTAAGCTAATGGAAGAAGTATCTGACTTCCTACAGATAATTTCCTACATTCCTAAATTGACAACCCTGTCTAACACACGACAAAACCGAATTTGTATGCAAAATTAGAAGCAGTAAGAAAATGATGATAGGATAGGGTTATGGTAGTATAGTAGTGTAGTGTAGTGTAGTGTAGTGTAGGTTAGGGTAGGGTAGGGTAGGGTAGGAATGGAATAGGATATTTGACCAAATGTGATTGGACACACAAGGAATTTGTCTCTGGTGTAGGATAAGAAAAATGATAGGCATTTGACTCTGTGCAGGAACCTCTGCCTTATTCTACCTCTCTCTTCTTCTGGGATTTCTCCTCCATACATGAAGTGAAGGTATTATTATTTCTTGCTGTCATTTCCCCATTGCTTTCTGGTTGGTTCCTGAAAATAAATCATGAAAGAAATAACCAAAAAGGTAAGAGGGGCCCATTAACTGCCATTTTTAGTATTCCTGCATTGGCCTGTTCGAGGAGGGGTCAGGAGACTCATCAAAACATCATGGCAAAACTGTGGCAGAGGGGAAGCCAACAGCTATGAGGAAGGGGCCATAATTGTTTTCCAAACAGAATTCTTCTCTTCTCAGTCTGGCAGAAGCTTCTGGAAGCATTCCAAGAGCCTGATCAAAGAAAACAAAACAAAATTGCAAGTAGTAAGATATTTATTTAGCACAAGGATTTACCACAGACATCAGCTGCTTTTCCCATTTATAAATGCAGGTCTTGGTTGAAGTTCTATTCTTTAAACAATTACTTTTGTTTAGAAATTTCTTTGCTGAAATAAGAATATGCTTGACATGTTCCTTATGAACAAATTCCTGAAGTGACAACCAATGTCTGGCAGCCACTGAGAGAGAACGGGAAGCCACAAGCCACCTGCTAATAACTTTTTGATTATTGTTAAGGAACAAGTAGGTAACAGGAAATGGAATTCTACCCAGGGGGTAAGTGAAAAATACTCACATGTACTTAAAGTAGAATGCCACAGTATTTGTTCACACATGAGATTGAAATCCTTTCCTTCCTTCCTTCCTTCCTTCCTTCCTTCCTTCCTTCCTTCCTTCCTTCCTTCCTTCCTTCCTTCCTCTTTTTTCATTATGTCTGCTATGTAGGAAAAAAAACACGGGGTCTATAATCTGACTAAACTAGATATTTAAATATTATCCTTAAAAATCACAGTTCTATAAATAACTGAGTTTCCCAATTCTCACTGACCATAAAAAAGCTAAAATAAAACCTTCCTATACCTTCCAGTAACTAGTTTTGATTTGGCTTATACAGGTTATAAGGAATTATGATTTCATCAATATCCTTGCTTGATTTTTTTTAGCCACTTGTTAGAATATACACAGAGAAGGAGAGATTGTCTTACTGTTCTTCCCTTAGGCAGGGAAATATCTTGAACTGATTTTGCTTCTTCACTGAAAAAGATTTTCCCTCTTGATGACAACTTATAGAGCAGGTACAGAGAATGACTTCAGTGGATTTTGAGAGTATTGGCTCTAGGCATCAAGAAAGAGAAAACAAACTCTCCAAAACACAGCATTATAAAAGAGGATTCATAAATGCATAGGATACACCTGTGGAGATGCAAATTTAAAAAACACTGCTGTTTTAAAATGTAGTATATTTTGCTAGTCTTTATAGTAAGGAAGATTAGTATATTCTTATTACTTAGTTTGTAATCCAAATGCTTATTATTGATGGCCAATGTCAGACAGAGCACCTACTTTTTTTAATGGCTCCTTATCTTTAAAACATCTTTATATTGGATAACAGTTTAAATAGATGATGCATTCAAGCAGGGGATGGACAATAGACACTCCTTTGTCACAATAACTTACTTACTCCTTCCTTCCTTCCTTCCTTCCTTCCTTCCTTCCTTCCTTCCTTCCTTCCTTCCTTCCTTTCTTTTCCTATTCCTGTTCCTATTCCTGTTCCTGTTCCTTTTTGTTGGTTAACAATTATGGAAGCCTTTTTTGCCTGAAGAGGTTACATGAGAACAATTTAGATAAATAAATGAATAAATAATTGGAATGTGTCATAAATTCACCTGAAAACAGCTGAAAGGTGAAAAAAATCCAGGTTTGGGGTTGCTACTTCGTTTTTGACAATAAGCTAATGATAATAAGATAGTGACATGGTTGACTTACCCACACATGCAAAAATGGATAATTAGGAAGTCCAAAAACTAATTTAACAGGGGAGCATACTGGTTATGTTATGTTGTTTTTACACAGAAGTGATAACAATGCAACCCAAAAAATATTTCCAACATGATAATTGGAAATGTTTTTTTAATGGAACCTAAAGGGGAGTTTTTAAGTAGGCTTGCATAAGGATGTGTAGAACTGTCCACGTGACATATTTTTACATATAATTCTCTTCTATTCATTTTAATACAATTATCCCCAGTAGGTGCTTTTAAAAAATTGAACCATCCATCCTCCCTCCCTCTCTCCCTTTCTCATTTCCTTCTTTATTTATGTATTTAATGGAGTTTTCCCAAGTATATATTTTTCTTCAGTTGCCTTTCTTCTAAAATATATCCTCCTCTGAGCATATTTTGAGTAAAAGAAATTATTCCATTGTTGCCTATCTATTTGTCTGCTTGCTTCCGTATCTAGCAATGAGTCCATTTGAAAAATATTTCTGAATCTCCATGGATGACCTAAATATCTACAAAAGTTATTATTTCAATCGGAACACTCCATGCTTTTTTTCTCTCTTAGCCTTTCATTTTGTAGCTGACTCAAAGCTAACTCCAAAATTCTAGAATGTGAAATTGACTGCTGTCAAGTTGATTTGAATGGATGAATGAATGAATGAGCTGAGGGAAAGAAAAAGACTTGATTAGTAGAATACATTTGGTGCATTTTCAGTTGTATCCAGGTCATTTTCAGAATCCATGATAAATAAACTCATGGAAGAGATGTAGCTAGACCTGCTTTCACCATAATCATGTAATTCAAAAACAAGCTTTATGTACAAGAATTTGAAGGTGGGTATGTGTTCAAGTTGCTATGCAAACATGGAGTCTATAGGTATTCTGGTTTAAATGTTTCACCAAGTGAACATTAAGAACAAAAATGTGCAGCAAGCAAGATTCTATTCACTAGCTTAATCCATATGTACTTCCCCAAGCACAGGACCATCTTGGAGGTCTGATCTGAAATATCACTGGCTAGCTAAGGGCACATCATCTCTTCAATGGTAGTCCACCTGATTATGTTTAGAAGCAGAACATGCATGTACCAGTTTTTCTATATTGCAAGGCCAGGGTCAAGGACATGTCTAAAAGTGCCCTGGTCAAACTTTGGGCCTTCATCATCCATCATTAGATAGTTGAATGGCTGGCTGTTTGCTTATTGGATTCATGTGCCCTGAATCACATAAACTCCAATTATCTAGAGATTGTAACCCAGCAACGCTAGCAGCTTGGATATCACCATTAATTTTATTATTATTGTACCCTAGATAACATGTTCTTCTAGAAGTACTGCAAGATGTATAAATAGTGTTTAAATACAATAATCAAGATTGCTTAAAAAGCTGGGTCATAAAAATACTGTTTCATGAGGTACCTTAAGGCAAATGTTGGTGAACTGTCTAGCTAACACAATGGAGTTTCAACCGCTGCTCAATTATAGCAGGTCCTAGTGGTGGTTCTGGCCAACTGTAAGTGTCCAACATTTGGTATTCACCATAGCCATAAATTAACTGATGCTCTCTAAATAGATAAGCCTATCCTCAAAGTGAAACAAGTTAAATGTCAAACCAGCAACTCACTCTCATACTGCCATTGTACTACAACTTTGTCCAAGAATCCAGGTATTTAACATTTTCTCAATACAGATTTTGTTCCCAGAGGACTGAAGTAGATTTTGAAGGCTAGTTTTATTTCATAAAAACAAGGCCAGGATGGAAGATTGCCTATTCATCCCTGATAGGACTTCACAGGATGGTTATACTGCATTGTCTCAAAGATTTCAAAGGAAGAATAGAAATAAATATGTTTTAATGGCATTTGTTCCTCGAATGAACCAAAACCATAAAATCACCAAACAAATTCTTGTGATGTTAAATTGTATTGTACTTTATCCATCTGTACTTTATTTTATTCAACTTGGCTTTTATTCTCTGATCACCATCGTTGTTATTACTATTATTATTGTAATTGCTGTTATTTAAATATCCTTTCCTACTTTATGATAAGTATACCTCAGTCATGCATTTCCATAGCATGTCATTCAAGAATTTCATGGCAATCCTAAAATATATAAAATACTTTCCCAAAGGTATATAAAAGCAAACTAAAAAATACAGTAGTATATCTATTCCTTCTTTTATTTAAAATGTGTAAAAAGGGAATTCCTTACCAGGCATATGCCAGGCACACAAGTTTCTCTCATTTTCTCTATCAATTAATTGACAATTTGATGAAATAAAAATCCTCAAGGGTTGGGTGATACTTTCTTGTATTTATTTAGTTAGTGACAAAAGTGAACACTCATTTTTTCCACTATCTCCCTAACAGGTCCTCCCTGTTTTCTTGTGGGTGTAGGCCTTCGACTCAGGTTTTGACTCCTGGCAACTGGATTAATCCCTGAAATTTTCTTAGCAAGGTTTTTTGGAAGTGGTTTACCACTGTGTTCTTCTTAGGCCTGAGAAAAAGTGACAGACCCAAGGTCACTCATTATTCTGTTCCAGCCTACGACCGGCCCTTTTTGTGTGTCAGGGACAACCCCTTTTTCCTTTTTACACTCAATAGGCTGGAAAAACCCAACCCAAATTTATTTACAGTTCAAACAAAAAAGCAACAGAATATTTCCTTCAAAAAATGAATCAAAATATCAAACAAGAGTCAACAAACAAGAGTTAAACAGAAGTATCAAGAACAGACCAGGATTCTCTTAGAATGTCTCCAAACGGTTGCCTTCAGCAACCAGCCCCACCCACACCTTCCCCTTTTATTATCAGTCCCAAGGCGTGGCTTCTCACTGCCTTCTCCTCCTCTCACTGAGTTGCCTCATTGATTCTCTCTGCTCTGCTCTGCTGGATTGCTTTCTAGTGTCTCTGAAAAGATTCAGCTCTGACTCTTCTGAGTCCGACACCTCATACTCACATAGCTGAGCCTCATGAGGAACATGACTGGATGGGCCAGGCTGAGAGTCCTGCAGTGCATCAGAGCCTCCCTCTGACACCAAAAGCTCTCCAAACCCCTCCTCCTCCTCCTCAGATTCATCAGACTCAGCTGCTTGGAGCACAGGCTGACACTGAATCACAACACTCATTTAGTTTTGTGCCTAAGACAGGACTAGAACTTACAGTCTCCGAGATTCTAGGCTGGTGCCTTAACTAATCCCTCAAACTATACTGCAGTTAAATCTCATTAGGATTTTCAGGAACAGTGCCACTTCCACACTAACCTGGAATCCTGCCCCTGTGAAATCATTGGAAAGTTCCTACCTCGTTTGGAGAAATTTGGACAAATTGTCTATTTCATGCCTATAGATCTGATGGAAAAGTTTAAAAGTACATTTGTTCCAGCACCAGATACAGCAGAACTTGTTCCTGTATCTTTCATTTTGCCATCAGGCATGAGATCCAAGAAGCATTATTTAAGCCCTTCATTACTACGACAGAAGGGCAGTTTCCTGTGTGGCCCCAACCCTCCATGGGTGTTGAATGAATCTTCCTGATTTCTAACTCAACTTGGAAAAGAGGAAGTTATAATCTAATAGTCTTCAAGAGAACTTGATTGGGCAAATCTTTTTCCAGGCAATGCAATAAATGCTGGTTTTCATGCCCACTGCCTGCTTAAAATGCTCAGATGGTTAAAGTTGCTGGAAAATATACAGATTTTCTAATGTAACAAAGATGAAATCAGACTGCAAAAATCATTTTAGATCAGCCTTCTTAGAGTCTTCATGGTAACAGAGGAGGGGAAAAAAATCTGCATAGACTTGTGTTAAGCAGAGCCATGCTCTTTGTTTTCCTTTTCTTTTTTTTCACACAGGGTTACTGCTTTTTATTGCAAGGGTGCATCAGAAGCTCAAACACCCTCCCACTTTATCCAGAGCGATTTGGTGAGCAGGGTTGAAAATAAAAATGTCACATTCGGTAAATCTTTGGAAAGTCTGCTGCTTTAAGGCAATTCAAATCTGCCTTGCATTCAGATTTGGGGCAGAAACACCCAGCACAATTCTCTCCAATTTGATATCAATAATCCCACATAGAAAAGAAATCATAACTCTTAACTATTATTTAAGATGACATCCACCTTTTAACTTTAAGCTGTGTTCTTTAAATATTTCTAAACTTTTCTTTCTCCCCCTCCCCTTTTCTCTCTCTTCTCCTTCCAAACGCCTTGATATGAATTTGCCTGTCATCCTAGGCTGTACACAAAGAGAGACGCAGACACCAAGCACAAAGATATCAGGAAGTGCTTTTCCTAGCAACCATAATCATTAGAAAGATCCCAGAAAGATCTTCCTATTCATACTGTATTTTGTGTTTTGAATAGCACTGACAGGTGAAGTGGATTCATAGTATTTAATATTTTTTAAAAAAAACAGTGCCGTGGATTGGATTTGCACAAAAGTAAAAATATCCATAGTATTCATGAACAGATGAATTCACTGTGTGGCGAGTCCTGCCCCCCCAAATAATATTTTGTATTACAGTACTTCTCTCTAAGATACAATTCTGGTGGCAAACAGTTCTAATTTGTACCCCAAATACATAATTGAGGGGATGTGTTTAAAGAGACTGGGTCCAAATGTGTTTTCAGATATATAGGCTGTGGTCTACTTTATCAAATGACTTACTGAAGTCCAAGTAAATTATATTCACAGCATTCCTCTGGTCCACACTCAATGTGTAATCCTTAATACAGCGTGGCAACCAAAACTGGATGCAGTATTCCAAGTGTGGTCTTACCAAGGCATTAATAAAGTGGTATTAAATCATGTGTTCTTGATTCTATCTCTCTGTTAATGCAGCCTAGAACTGTGTTGGCTTTTTTGGCAGCTGGAGCACACTGCTGGCTCATATTTAAGTGACTGTCCACTAGGACTCCAAGATCCCTGTCATAGTTACTACTATTGAGTCATACTATAAGTGTGCATTTGGTTTTTCTTGCTTAAATGTAGAACTTTATTTTTTTCACCAATGAATTTTAATTTGTTGGATAGCCCCCAAAGTTTAAGTCTGTCAAGATCCTTCTTTATCTTAAGCCTGTCTTTTTGAGTGTGGGCTATTCTTTCCAGCTTGACATCGGCTGCAGATTTGATGAGTTCTCCATCTATCCCCTCATCCAAATCATTGATGAAGATGTTGAAGTACTAAGCCTAAAATAGGCCCACTGTATACTTTTCTCCATGTAGATGAAGTTCTATTGAGGCCTACACATTGAGTGTGGTTGGTCAGCCAGCTATGAATCCAGCTGGTGATGAAGCTGTCTAACCCACATTTTTCTATCTTGTCAAGTAGTAGGTTGTGGTCTACTTTATCAAATGACTTACTGAAGTCCAAGTAAATTATATCCACAGCATTCCTCTGGTCCACTAATTTTGTCACTCTGCCAAAAAAATTGTCTAGTACGATCTGTTTTTGACAAACTCACGTTGACTTTTGGTTATGACTTTGTTTTCCTCTAGGTGTTCGCTGATTCGTTGCTTGATTATCTTTTCCAGAATCTTCCCAGGTATTGCAGTCAGGCTGATAGGTCTGTAGTTTCCTGGATCTATTTTTTTCCCCCTTCATGGATTACTGCCTTGTCGTGGCGAAGGGGCTTGCGTAATTCAATAAAGCTATGAGCTATGCCGTGCAGGGCCACCCAAGACGGACAGGTCATAGCTGAGAGTTCTGACAAAACGTGATCCACTGGAGAAGGAAATGGCAACCCACTCCAGTATCTTTGCCATGAAAACCCTATGGACAGTACCAAAAGGCAAAACGATATGACGCTGGAAGATGAGCCCCTCAGGTCGGAAGGCGTCCAATATGCTACTGGGGAAGAGCAGAGGGCTAGTACTAGTAGCGCCAGAAAGAATGAAGCGACTGGGCCAAAGCCGAAAGGACGCTCAGCTGTGGATGTGTCTGGTGGTGAAAGGAAAGTCCGATGCTGTAAAGATTTTTTCTCCATAGGAACCTGGAATGTAAGATCCATGAATCAAGGAAAGCTGGACGTGGTCAAACAAGAGATGACAAGACTGAACATCGACATCTTAGGTATCAGCGAACTAAAATGGACAGGAATGGGTGAATTTAATTCAGATGACCATCAGGTATACTACTGCGGGCAAGAATCCCTCAGAAGAAACGGAGTAGCCTTCATAGTCAATAAAAGAGTAGGAAAATCAATACTGGGATACAATCCTCAAAATGACAGAATGATCTCAGTTCGAATCCAAGGGAAACCATTCAATATCACAGTAGTCCAAGTCTATGCCCCAACCACCAGTGCTGAAGAGGATGAAATTGACCGGTTCTATGAAGCCCTACAGCACCTTATAGAACTAACACCCAAAAATGATGTCCTTATCATCATGGGAGATTGGAATGCTAAAGTAGGAAGCCAAAAGATAACTGGAATAACAGGCAAGTTTGGCCTTGGAGTACAAAATGAAGCAGGGCACAAGCTGATAGAATTTTGTCAAGAGAATACGATGGTCATAGCAAACACTCTTTTCCAACAACCCAAGAGACGGCTCTACACATGGACATCACCAGATGGTCAACACAGAAATCAGATTGACTATATGCTCTGCAGCCAAAGATGGAGAAGCTCTATACAGTCGGTAAAAACAAGACCAGGAGCTGACTGTGGCTCAGACCATAAGCTTTTCCTTGCAAAGTTTAGGCTTAAACTGAAGAAAGTAGGGAAAAGCACTAGGCCACTCAGGTATGAACTAAATCATATCCCTGTTGAATATACAGTAGAGGTGACAAATAGATTTAAGGAATTAGATCTGATAGACAGAGTGCCTGAAGAACTATGGACAGAGGTTCGCGACATTGTACAACAGGTAGCAACCAAAACCATCCCAAAGAAAAAGAAATGCAAGAAAGCAAAATGGCTGTCTGAGGAAGCTTTGCAAATAGCTGAGGAAAGGAGGGAAGCAAAAGGCAAGGGAGAAAAACATAGATATGCACAATTGAATGCAGAATTCCAGAGAATAGCTAGAAGAGATAAGAATGCCTTCTTAAATGAACAGTGCAAAGAAATAGAAGAAAACAATAGAATAGGGAGGACCAGAGATCTTTTCAAGAAAATTGGAGAGATGAAGGGAACATTCCATGCAAAAATGGGCATGATAAAGGACCAAAATGGCAGGGACCTAACAGAGGCAGAAGAGATTAAGAAGAGGTGGCAAAATTACACAGAAGAACTATACAAGAATGAGCTTAACGTCCCAGATAATCACAATGAGGTGGTCACTGACCTCGAGCCAGACATCCTAGAATGTGAAGTGAAGTGGGCCTTAGAAAAGCTGAGCAACAACAAAGCTAGTGGAGGTGACAGTATTCCAGCTGAGCTATTCAAAATCTTAAAAGACAGTGCAGTAAAAGTGCTACACTCAATTTGCCAGCAAATTTGGAAAACTCAACAGTGGCCACAGGATTGGAAAAGATCAGTTTACATTCCAATTCCAAAGAAAGGCAGTGCCAAAGAATGTTCAAACTATCGCACCATTGCACTCATTTCTCATGCTAGTAAAGTCATGCTTAAAATCCTACAAGCTAGACTTCAGCAGTATGTGGATCGAGAACTATCAGAAGTACAGGCAGGATTTCGAAGAGGCAGAGGAACTAGAGATCAAATTGCTAACATACGCTGGATCATGGAGAAAGCTAGGGAGTTCCAGAAAAACATCTACTTCTGCTTCATTGACTATGCTAAAGCCTTTGATTGTGTGGATCATAACAAACTGTGGCAAGTTCTTAAAGAGATGGGAGTACCAGACCATCTTATTTGTCTCTTGAGAAACCTATATGCGGGTCAAGAAGCAACAGTGAGAACTGGACACGGAACCACTGATTGGTTCAAAATCAGGAAAGGAGTCCGGCAAGGCTGTATACTGTCGCCCTGCCTATTTAACTTATATGCAGAGCACATCATGAGAAAGGCAGGGCTAGATGAATCAAAAGTTGGAATTAAGATTGCTGGAAGAAATATCAACAACCTAAGATACGCAGATGATACCACTCTAATGGCAGAAAGTGAAGAAGAACTAAAGAGCCTCTTGTTGCGGGTGAAGAAGGAGAGTGCAAAACTTGGGTTGAAACTTAACATTAAGAAAACCAAGATCATGGCATCTGGCCCTCTCAATTCCTGGCAAATAGATGGGGAAGAAATGGAGGTAGTGACAGATTTTGTTTTCCTGGGCTCCAAGATCACTGCAGATGGGGACTGTAGCCAAGAAATTAAAAGACGCTTGCTCCTGGGAAGGAAAGCCATGGCAAATCTAGACAGCACACTAAAAAGCAGAGACATCACCCTGTCAACAAAAGTGCGTATAGTCAAGGCTATGGTCTTCCCAGTTGCAATGTATGGCAGTGAAAGTTGGACCATAAGAAAGGCTGAGCGCCAAAGAATTGAGGCCTTTGAACTATGGTGCTGGAGAAGACTCCTGCGAGTTCCTTGGACTGCAAGGCGATCAAACCGGTCAGTCCTAGAGGAGATCAATCCTGACTGCTCTTTAGAAGGCCAGATCCTGAAGCTAAAGCTCAAATACTTTGGCCATCTAATGAGAAGGAAGGACTCACTGGAGAAGAGCCTAATGCTGGGAAAGATCGAGGGCAAGAGAAGAAGGGGACGACAGAGAATGAGGTGGCTGGATGGAGTCACTGAAGCAGTAGGCGTGAGCTTAAATGGACTCCAGAAGATGGTAGAAGACAGGAAGGCCTGGAGGAACATTGTCCATAGGGTCGCGATGGGTCGGACACGACTTCGCAGCTAACAACAACATTTTTTTTTTCCTTTTTTGAAGATGGGAACTACATCAGCTCTTTTCCAGTCCTTTGGTAGTTCCCCAGTACTCCAGGATCTTTAAAAGATATAGTTCAGTGGTTCTGAGATCATGTCTGCCAGTTCCTTCAGAACCTTAGGGTGTAATCCATCTGGTCCTGGTGATTTGAACTAATCTAGGGTGGATAATGTTTTGATGACCATATATGGTACCAATAGATACAAATATTTGTAGCTCAAGGCTGAAGTGTGGAGTCCTTGGTGCTCCCTGATCTTGTTTTCTTGCATTGATTTTATTACCCAACTAAATAATCCATCAGTACAGCTTCCCAGATGATCTTACTATCTGGGTAATGAAATATTTGCAAGAAAACAACCAAATTCAGAGAGCACCAAGGATGCCACACTTATAAATGTACAATAAGCATATCTACTGTATACTGTATGTGTGCAAAGTCTAGAAAATCTACTTTTAAGAGATTTTGTTTTAAATGATCTAATTCAGGGATTCCAGGAGATTTCAGGGATATCTAATAAAGGCAAATAAATTGTCTTGAATTCATTTTCTATGTCAAATTGCTGTAAGCCATTGATGTACTGCTTATGTTTTTGGCATAGGTTTTCATTCACGTTCATACAGAATTCATCCATGTCCAGACTGCACTCATCTAGACCACCATCATATGACAATAGTTTAATTCTAATTCTTTGCAGTCACCTGGCCATTATCTGGCTTTTTGCAGTGCAGATGGGGTAACTTGCCTTATGATTGCCTTTTAATCTAGAGCCTGAATCTCCAACTGCATGCCCATGCTTGCCAGTGGTCATGAGTGTCTGCTTTTTGAAAATTAGTTAATTAATTTTCCCAGGAGGTCAGGCAAGCTGTGTTGCTGAAGTGGTTTTTGTGACTGGATGTACTGTTCCCTTCAGGCATCATGGGATATTGCTTCTAGCTATTGTTGTAATCTTTGTACTCCTCCCAGAGTGCTGTTGTGAGATGGATGGTCATATAAATTGTTTAAGTAAATAATATGTATTTTTAATGGGAAACCAACATATCAGAGACAGCTTTAAATATAATCTTTTGAGAGACAAAGAGAGAAAGAATGCCGTAGACCGGGGGTCCTAAACCTTGGCAACTTTAAGACTTGTGGACTTCAACTCCCAGAATTCTGGGAGTTGAAGTCCACAAGTCTTAAAGATGCCAAGGTTAAGGACCCCAGCTATAGACCACCTATGGTGCTCAAACTAGTGTGTAAAAAAGGGAATTTACTGTATATAAAAAAGCAGCTAATACATAGATAGATAGATAGATAGATAGATAGATAGATAGATAGATAGATAGATAGATAGATAGATAGATAGATAGATACATAGATACACATACATACATACATACATACATACATACATATATATGTGTGTGTGTGTGTGTGTGTGTGTGTGTGTGTGTGTGTGTGTGTGTGTGTGTGTTTTCTGAGGTTTTTGCGGGTGTTTGTATGTGGATCTTTGGTCATTCGGGTTTTTTCCCCACGTAGAATTGAGGGTGTAGGAGCAAAGTTTCGACGGAATCCCATCCGTCATCCTCAGGCTGGTGGCTTCAGCTTCCTTCTTCTGGGAGAAGGAAAAAAAAATAAAATCTATATAAAGGCAGCCTGAGGACTACCAAAAGGGCAAGGACAGAAGTGATATACTGTATATCTTTCTTAGGGAAGTATTGGCTTGGGTTATTGCCCATCATGTCTAACTTGTAATTTCTTGTAATCTGCATTATTAATATTATAACAGTCTACCAAGATTCTCAGTCATCCAGGTCAGAGTTGTCCCAAAGGTGCTTTTTTCATGAGGCAACTGGTCTTTCCTGTTTTTCTTTAAAAACATTTTTCTTCTCATCCAAGAAGCTTCTTCAGCTCTGACTGGATGATAGGGAATGGCAGGATTTATACTCCTTGCAGACAGCTGGTATTTTTCATTCTTTTAGTGAGTCATTGAAGTCCCTGGAAGAATGTGTTGTCAGGGTTACTTGATAGTGGAAATGGGCATGGAGCCTTCTTGGAACTGTTGAAAGGACCATGTTGTAGACTGGGGATAGATGATGTAGTATCCCTCCCCCTCTGTTGAGAGAGGGCTGTTCAGTTTTGACATAGATGGTCTCTTTGACCCCTTTTTCAAACCAGCGGTTCTTTCTGTCCAAAATGTGGACTTTGCTGTCTTTGAATGGCCTTTGTCTTTTAAATGCAGATGGCCTGCTGAATCTTGTCCTGATGGGTTTGTTCTCCTATGTTGTGCCATGTGTTTATGGGTTTTTTGTTCCCCACAATGTACAAATCTGCACATGACCCACTGCATTGTACTGCATATACCATGTTGCTCAGTTTGTGTTTGTGTGTTTTGTCCTTAGGGTGCACAAGCTTCTGCCTTAGTATATTCTTGGGTTTGAAGTGTGCACGTATGTTGTGTTGGCTGAAGATCTTCCTGAGCTTTTCCCATATTCCAGCAACGTATGGAAGGACTATGTTGCTTCATTCATTGTTTTCTTCTTTCTCTATTATGGAGGAGCTCCTGCTGGGTCTTTTTTGAGATTTGATGAAGGCCCACTTGGGATAGCCATAGGTTCTGAGGGCTTCTTTGATGTGTTTTAGTTCTTTTCCTTTTCCATCTTTGCTGGTAGATAGGCCTTCAGCTCGGTGGTGTAGGGTTCTGATAACTCCCATTTTGTGCTCCAGTGGGTGGTGAAAATCAAAGTGTAAATATTGACCCCTATTGAACATCTAACTGGACCTGTGTTCTTCTGTTTTTTTTCTGAGGCGTGGCAGTCATTTAGTGTTTGTCTCCTCAAAGATGGATCTAGAAGTATCAGGGGAGGGGAGGTTTCAAAGGTAAATGGGTCAGTATAATGGACGCGGTGGCTCAGTGGGTTAGGACGCTGAGCTTGTCGATCAGAAGGTCGGCAGTTTGGCGGGCTGAATCCCGAGTGCCACGTAACAGAGTGAGCATCTGTTACTCATCCCAGCTTCTGCCAACCTAGCAGTTCGAAAGCACTTAAAAATGCAAGTAGAAAAATAGGGACCACTCCGGTGGGAAGGTAACAGCGTTCCGTGCACCTTTGGCATCTAGTCATGCCGGCGACATGACCATGGAGACGTCCTCAGACAAGCACTTGCTCTTTGGCTTTGAAACGGGAGATGAGCACCGGCCCCTAGAGTCAGAAACGAGTAGCACACATGTGCAGGGGAACCTTTACCTTTTTAAATGGAAGTAGTTTCCTACCTTCACAGGTATATCTCTTGTGCACATGCATGACTATGACCAGAAAACAGCGGTGGTGATAGATGTAGCAGTGGTAAGTGACAGCAACATCAGGAAGCTGGAGAAATACCAGGGCCTGAAGGAGGAACTAGAGAGAATGTGGAAAGTATTGCCAAGTGGTCCCAGTGGTAGTAGGAGCATTTGGGGCTGTAACAGCAAGATTGTGATTGAGAGATTGGCTCCAATGCATCAGAGCTGTCTGTCTAGAAGAGAGCAGTGTTACTTACTTATTTATTTTTTATTAACTTTATTTACCGACCATCTTGCAGTTCAGGCAACTTAGCAACAAGTAAGTTAATACACAGAACTCTCAAATTCCAGGACTCTGATTGAGAAAGAGACATACTGCCCTTAAGGGTGAGAAGGGAATTTCAAAATCTTGGTAGCTAGACATGTTGGTGCAGGTTTCTTTTCAGTAATATGGAAGGGTGCTTTCTTTCTTTTTTTTAAAAAAAAATCTGTCTTTTTCAATTTTTATCCCACAAAGTAGCCACCAGGTTTAATGTAGCAATAGCAATTACACTTTGACTTATATACCACTTCACAGTGCTTTACAGCCCTCTCTAAGTGGCTTACAGAGTCAGCATATTGCTCTCAACAATCTGGGTCCTCATTTTACCAACCTCAGAAGGATGGAAAGTTGAGTCAACCTTGAGCCAGTCTGGATCAAACTCCTGGCAGTGAGCAGAATCAGCCTGCAGTACTGCATTCTAACCACTGTGCTACCACAGCTCTTGATCCCACCCAAGCTGTAAGTGGGTCTTACCAATCTAGACCATATAGTCTTGTTCCATATCTTTTGACACAAAACTGTTGCCACTTCAATAGCTTCTCCTTCTGCAAGTTTAACTAGTTCAGAAGAATTTTTTTCCCACTTTTTTTTCTGTTTGACAGCTGTCTATTGCTGGATATTTCTCACTTTTTAATGTAGTCATTTCTCTCTTTACAGATGTGTTTCTTGTTCTAAAATATTGTAAAATATTGTAAAATATTTTCTATCTCCATTTTTCTTCACTCAGATAGGTTTGTTTCTGGTAGATCTTGCCTATTTTTTAGTAGAAGAGAATAAAAAGACAGTTATTTTTTTCCCCCGGTAATATATTTGACCTCTTAGATTTCTCTGATCTTAATAACAGAAGTTCTGCTCTCTTATTTTTCTTCTTGTTCAATTGTTCAGTCATTTCTGAATCTTTGTAATCTAATGTTCATCAGGGCTGTTTGTGAGTAACTGCTTTTTAAAAAAAATTCTAGTAAACTCATACTGACATCAGTGATAGTGTTTAGGAATCTTGCATTTTCCTGAATCCTTTTTCTACTGCCCTCAGTTCATCAGGCTGTTCTCCAAAGACTTTTTCTGCATCAGCTGTCCAGAGTATTTAAGCATCTACCTCATTATTACTGCTTCCATTGAACAATCTGGTTTAACTTCATCTAGTATTGAATTATTTGTACTTCTTGCTGTCCAAAATACTATCAACCATCTTCTCCAATGCCACAAGTTCTAAAGTATGGATTTTTCTTCAAACAGCCTTTCCAATGATCCAGCTTTTACAACCATACGTATGTAACAATTTGAAAGTTTATGGCTTTAACACTATGTATCTTTGCTGACAGTGTGATATCTCTATTCCATAATGTTTTGCTTAAATTTGTCATATATGTATTCCAAAGAAGCAGGTTTAATTTATAGGTAGTCACCTGTGCCATGGATTTTGAACCCATGAAGACAATCTGTTATTATTTTCCACTACTTTTCTACATATTTGCATTCTGTTGGGACTAGTAGTTAACATAGTGTTGCCTCCTCCTCCTCCTCTCTCACAAGGACATTCTTACAAACCATCACATTTACCTTCAATAAGAGTTTCATTAAGTTCCGAGATTGTTAATATTATGCATAATAATAGGTAAACTGTACTTTCAAACGTCTATTTGTCTCTTGTCAGCTTCATTTTACATATCAAGACCGAATTTTCCCATTATTCCAGATATTGGTTTAATTCCAACTTTAAGTGTTCCAATTGCTCATGATACACATGGTTTTTGTGTGTGTTGTATTAATAGGACATTGTTAGTTGACATAGCTCGGTTCAATGTCAGGTTCCTCTGCGTCTTTGGTTAGAACATAGACTGGGATTGCTGTAACAATGAAAGGTTTTCCTTATGTACAGAGATCATCCTGTCATCATTTGGATTTTATCTGAACACTGGCTTTAGCATTCTTTTATTAATAATGATGCTTATACCATTTCTTTGATTTTGTTGCTCACCACAGAAGATCTGATGCTACTCTGATGTGAAATGACCCATTCCAGTTGATTGCTGATTCCAGAATGTCAAAGTTTACATTGTTGACATTTCCGCTCTGACAACATCAAATTTGCCTTGGTTCATGGTTCTGACATCCCACATAGCAATGGTATATATATCTTTGCAGCATCAGACTTTCTTTTTGCCTCCTGTTATTTTATTCTTTTTATTTGTATTCTTGATTGAGATACCTTTGCTTGCTCTTTCTTCATTGACCTTGAAAGTCTGCATTCGCTTGTCATTCTGCACGTCCTTCTTGTTGCACAGGGCTTTCATTTCCTGTCTTCCTTTGGCCATCATGATAGCTTGTTCTGAAAGTTACTTGGATCATTCGTCTTTGAACAGATGATTTTTTTTTCTACTTCAGTTTTCACAATGTTTCTTGTCTCTTACTGTAGTGTCACAGGTTCTTTTTCAGATAACTAGATACTAAATCTGTTCCTTACATTGATCTTGTATTCTGACTGTATATCTTCCAGTTCAAATCTTCAAATCAAAGCATTCTCTATAATTTTCCATAGAAAATTTTCCATTTTCTATGTTACAATAATTCATTTTACATAATCTGACTGGGTTTCATTGCTCCATCTTCTGTTTTCTATTATGTTGTCAGTCTGGTTCTGATGTTATCCATTTGGTAATATCCATGTGTACCACATGCATTCTTGTTGCCTAAGGTTGGTGTTGGTAGCGAATAAAGAATTAATTTCACAAAACACTATTAGCTTATTGTATGTCCTGCATTATTGCATTTATCCAACTCAAATCTTATAATTGTATATTCTTCCTTTTCTCTAGCTTGCAATCACCTGTTAGTAGTATAATGTTCTGTCTAGATGTCTCTGTAGCTTCTCAGTCACTCAGGTCATGGTTGTCCCAAACGTGCTTTTTCAGAAAGTTGTCTTTGGGACAACCATGATCTGAGTGACTGAAAAGCTCCAGAGACATCTAGACAGAACATTGTACTACTAACAGGTGACTGCAAGCTAGAGAAAAGGAAGAATATACAATTATAAGATTTGAGCTGGAAGCTAAAAGTTCCATTTATTGCTTCTTGCAACTGTAGGAGGGATGTGCACTTGGGTAACATTGATATTCGCTGGATATATATTAATATATATACCCTTCCCCTGCGCATGCCCAAGATGGCGGACGTGCTTGGCTGAGCTCCGCGAGGAGCTCCAGCAATTTTGGTGACCCTGGGAGCCCTACAGGAATGTCATTCTCTCTGTATTGGGGGTCTGGATTAGGGTCGAGGAAAGCTTCTGATGGTTACTCCTGGAGCTGCTGTGCTGCTTGTTTGGCTTGTTGGAGGGCCCCGGCTGTTCGGAGGAGTTTGGGAGAGCCGTGTGGGCCCGGAAGAACTGACTGAGCCCCGTGCTGTGTTTGTCATCGCCGACCAGCTGACTGTGCTCCGCGGCGCCGACCAGCTGTTTGTCGGCTTTTCGGAGAGCCCCGGCTACTCGGAGGAGGCTTGGGAGAGCCGTGTGGGCCCGGAAGAACTGATTGAGCCCCGTGCTGTATTTTTCGGCGCCGACCAGCTGACTGTGCCCCGCGGCGCCGACCAGCTGTTTGTCGGCTTTTTTGGAGGGCCCCGGCTGCTCGGAGGAAGTTTGGGAGAGCCGTGTGGGCCCGGAAGAACTGGCTGAGCCCCATGTTGTATTTCTCGGCGCCGACCAGCTGACTGTGCCCCGCGGCGCCGACCGGCTGTTTGTCGGCTTTTTTGGAGAGCCCCGACTGCTTTGAGGACTTTGGGAGAGCCGTGCAGGCCCGGAAGACCTGGCTGAGCCCCGTGTTGTGCTTTTCGGCGCCGACCAGCTGATTGTGCTCTGTGGCGCCGACCAACTGTTTGTTGGCTTTCCGGAGGGCCCCGGCTGCTCGGAGGAAGTTCGGGAGAGCCGGGCAGACCCGAAGAACTGGCTGAGCCCCGTGCTGCATTTTTCGGCACCGACCAACTGACTGTGCTCCGCGGCGCCGATCAGCTGTTTGTCGGATCCTGGGACAACTCGACGGAGCCGGTGACCTTGAGGGGAACCTTCCAGTTGCTCAGGAGCCGGATGCTGGTTGAGTTACAACTGCTATTATGAACTACGGTTTGGAGCAGCGTCAGCGTTTTAAGCTGGAGTGGTGGAGACGGCCCTGGTTGGCGTCTGAGACGGTTGGCGGTGAGGGAGTTGGAGTGCCGCGACCGCCTTGGCACGGTGACTATGGCTGGGTGGAGTATGGACTTTTATGCCTGGACATCTGGAGGCATGGACTATTACAGTTCATTGGACCATATCCCTGAGCCCCACTCCGTGACTTTACGGGTTTTTACCCCAATCCATCTCGCTGACTGGTTTCCCCTATTGTCCTCCCTTTTTCCTTTCCCCCTGGGCTGTGGAAGGCGCCGGGTGTATAACCACTGTGAGAGAGTGATTATGAGCTAAGAGTTTCCATCTGTTCCGTCTTAGAGGTGAGAGCTCTAGGCGGTATCTCTCTCCCTGGCCGTATATCTCAGGCTGCTCCCCGGTTCTTACCGTTGTGAGAGAACGGGGATTGTCCCGGGGTTACCCAGCTCTAGTGGCAGAAGAGCTGGGTTTGCAGTCTGGATACTCTCCTTCCATTTTTAAGATCCTCCCATTTTATTTATTCGATCTGGGTCTGTTTTTGCTGTTTTACCCAATTTCACCATGGTTTTGAGGTATTCCAGCACGGTTTTACTCGCTCTCAGGGGTGCCCCCCCATCCTGGGAGCGACCCGCCTTACCTTTTAATTTACCTCTTGATGACGGGTCCGACTGTTGGGTCCCTGAGAGATGGCTGGGCAGTAACAGGGGCCTAAGATATAAATTTAATAAGAGGCCCCTGATTACTTTTTTAGCCAGATTTTTTGTAGGGTTAGGGAGGGGGGAGGGTTGTGGTTGGTTGGAGAGGGGGGGTAATCCGCCAACTGCTGTTCAGACCAGGCCTAGGATAGATCGCGTTGAGGGGGAGCCGGGGTCGGTCATCTCTGGAGCTCTGGAGCGGGTCGTGGGAATGCCAATTCCCACGACGATAGGGAATGGCAGCAGGTGTAAGATCAGAGGGCCGTACCGACCTCCGGGAGGGCCTCTCCGCTACCTACAAGCGGTGAGGCGCTCCGACCCTCTGCCTTCGACCCAAGGTTCTGGGAGCGGGGATGTGCAGCCACCTGAGCTCCAACTGGTGTACTTGAATGCCGCAGCCCTGCCTGAGCTTCTCGATATCCTCTCAGGGCTGGTGATTGAGTTTCCCAAACTTATGGTTTTGGGAGACTTCAATCTACCATCCCTGGGAGGAGCATCTCAGGTAGCTTGGGAGTTCATGGCTTCCATGACGGCCATGGACCTGACGCAGGTAATTCTTGGACCGACTCATGAGGGAGGTCACACCCTTGACTTGGTTTTCTTATCTGGTCGGTGGTTAGATGATCTTGGTGGGGGCTCCCCAATTGTTATGCCCCTGTCATGGACCGATCATCATCTCCTGCGGCTGGTCTTCCGTTTTGCCACTCCCCACCGTGGGGTTGTTGAGCCAACTAGATGGTTCTGCCCCAGACGCTTAATGGACCCTGAGAGGTTTCAGGCAGCGCTGGGGTCCCCACCTGCCTCCTCAGCTCACAGCTCGGCAGATGCCTTAGTGGAAGCCTGGGAAAGGATGGCCACGGAGGCACTTGACCGAGTTGTACCCTTGCGGCCCCTGACCCGGCGCAGATCCCAATGGGCTCCATGGTTCTCCGCGGAGCTCCGGGAGATGAAGCGTCGGAGGTCCACCCGATCTGAATCCGACCGATTGCGACTAAGAACCCATATTAGGTCTTATCTCGCAGCGATGAGGGTAGCGAGATCTAACTACTTCGCTGCCCTCATCGCGTCCGCAGATAATCGCCCGGCCGCCCTGTTTAGGGTGACCTGCTCCCTCCTTAATCAGGAGGTTAGTGGGGAACCCTTGCAGGGGCGGGCCGAGGAATTTAGTCAACATCTGTCAGACAAAATCGCTCGGATTCGGACCGGTTTGGACTCCGACTGGGCAGTATCGAACGATCAGGACACGAGTGGTCTTGTCAATGTCACCTGGGAGGAGTTCGATCCTGTGACTCCGGAGGAAGTGGACAGGATCATGGGGAGGCTGAGCTCCACCACATGTTTATTGGACCCGTGCCCTTACTGGCTGGTTTATGCAGCCCGGGAGGGGACACGAGGCTGGTTCCAGGCGGTTATATCTGCTTCTCTGAGTGAGGGTAGTTTTCCCGCCGCCTTGAAAGAGGCAGTGGTGAGACCTCTCCTCAAGAAGCCTGCCTTGGACCCGGCTGTTTTGCTTTCTTGCGAAGGTTGTTGAGAGTGTGGTGGCGCATCAGCTCCCTCTGGTCCTGGATGAAGCGGATTATCTAGACCCGTACTAATCGGGCTTCAGACCCGGGTACAGCACGGAGACGGCATTGCTCGCGCTGGTGAATGATCTCTGGAGGGCTCGGGACAGAGGATACTCCTCTGTTCTAGTCCTATTAGACCTCTCAGCGGCTTTCGATACCATCGACCATGGTATCTTGCTGCGGCGTCTCAGGGGATTGGGAGTGGGAGGCACGGTTTTTCAGTGGTTCTCCTCCTATCTCCTGGGACGCTCGCAGTTGGTGTTGGCAGGAGGGCAGAGGTCGACCGCGAGGCCTCTCGCTTGTGGAGTCCCTCAGGGGTCGGTCCTCTCGCCCCTTCTGTTCAACATCTACATGAAACCGCTGGGTGAGATCATTCGTGGTTTTGGAGTTGGGTATCATCAGTATGCTGATGATACCCAACTTTTCATTTCGACCCCAAACCACCCCAGTGATGCCCTCGACGTGATGTCCCGGTGCCTGGAGGCGGTCCGGGTCTGGATGGGGAGGAACAGGCTTCGTCTCAACCCTGACAAGACGGAGTGGCTGTGCGTACCGGCATCTCGGGATATTCAGGATATCCCACCCCTCATTATGGGGGGTGAGTCTTTACCTCCTGTAGATAGGGCCCGCAACTTGGGAGTCCTCCTAGACTCACAACTCTCCTTAGAAGATCATATTGTAGCTGTGACTAGGGGGGCGTTCGCCCAGGTTCGCCTTGTGCGCCAGTTGCGGCCCTATCTAGACCGGGATGCCTTGCGCACGGTCACTCATGCGCTCGTGACCTCTCGTCTTGATTACTGCAACGCTCTCTACATGGGGCTACCCTTGAAGACCACTCGGAGGCTCCAACTGGTACAGAATGCAGCCGCGAGAGTTGTATTGGGAGTCTCCCGATACTCCCGTGTTACACCTCTGCTCCGCGAGCTGCATTGGTTACCAGTTGTCTTCCGGGTGAGGTTCAAGGTGTTGGTAATGACCTACAAAGCCCTCCATGGCATGGGTCCAGAATACCTTGGGGAGCACCTGCAGCCGGCGTCAACTTCCCTCCGCCCAGTACGCTCCCACAGAGAGGGCCTCCTCAGGGTGCCGCCGGTCAAAGAATGCCGACTGGTGGCCCCCAGGGGGAGAGCGTTCTCTGTGGGTGCACCGGATTTATGGAACCATCTTCCGGTTGAGCTCCGGATGGCGCCCGATCTCCGCTCCTTCCGGCGCGACCTTAAAACCAATCTCTTTAAACAAGCTGGCCTGGCCTGATGGGACGGGGTGGGATTTTTATTAACGACCTCAATTTTAAATTTGTATTATCTCTGGGCATTGTTTAATTATGTTTTAATAATCTAATTTTAACTTTTGTATCTAATTTTTATGTATTGCCCTGTTCACTGCCCTGAGTCTCTTGAGAGAAGGGCGGTATATAAATTAAATAAATAAATAAATAAATAAATAAATAAATAAATAAATAAATAAATAAATAAATATTAATAATTATGATCCTGGTATTTAATCATAATCATAATCATAATAGTAAAGTTGGAAGGGACCTTGGAGGTCATCTAGTCCAACCTCCTGCTCAGGCAGGAAACCCTATACCATTTCAGACAAATGGCTGTCTGGTCTCTTCTTAAAAACCTCCAGTGTTGGAGCATTCACAGCTTCTGGAGAGAGGTTGTTCCACTGGTTAATTGTTCTAACTGTCAGGAAGTTTGTCCTTAGTTCTAGGTTGCTTCTCTCCTTGATTAATTTCCATCTATTGCTTCTTGTCCTGCCTTCAGGTGCTTTGAAGGATAGCTTGACTCCCTCTTTTTGGTGGTAGCCCCTGAGATATTGGAACACTGCTATCATGTCATCCCTAGTCCTTCTCTTCATTAAACTAGACATACCCAATTCCAGCAGCTGTTCCTTATATGTTCTAGCCTCCAGTCGCCAGCCTCCAATCATCTTTGTTGCTCTTCTCTGTACTCTTTCCAGAGTCTCAACATCTTTTTTACATTGTGGTGACCAAAACTGGATGCAGTATTGCAAGTGTCACCTTACCAAGGCATTGTAAAGTGGTATTAATACTTCAAGTGATCTTGATTCTATCCCTCTGTTAATGCAGCCTAGCACTGTGTTGGTTTTTTGGCAGCTGCAGCACACTGCTGGCTCATATTTAAATGATTGTCCACTAGGACTCTGAGATCCCTCTCACAATTACTACTACTGGGCAAGGTACCCCCTATACTATACCTGTACATTTGGGTTTTCTTGCCTAAATGTAGAACCTTACTTTTTTCACCACTGAATTTCATTTTGTTAGATAGCGCCCAGTGTTCAAGTTTGTCCAGATCCTCCTGTATCTTAAGCCTGTCTTCTGGAGTGTTGGCTATTCCTGCCAGCTTGGTTTTGTCTGCAAATTTGATGAGTTCCCCATCTATCCCTTCATCCAAATCGTTGATGAAGATGTTGAAGAGCCCAGAACAGAGCCCTGGGGCACCCCACTACACACTTCCCTCGATGTAGATGTGGTTCCATTGAGGACCACACACTGAGTATGGCCGGTCAGCCAGCTACAAATTCATCTGGTGGTGATGCTGTCTAACCCTCATTTTTCTGTCTTATCAACTTGGTCAAAGAGTCTGGAATGATCTGTTTTTGACAAACCCATGTTGGCTTTTAGTAATGATTTTGTTTGCCTCTAGGTGCTCTCTGATTCATTGTTTGATTATCTTTTCCAGAAGCTTCCCAGGTATTGAGGTCAGGCTGATAGGTCTGTAATTTTCTGTATCCATTTTTTTTTCTTTTTTGAAGATGGTAACTACATCAGCTCTTTTCCAGTCTTCTGGTAGTTCCCCAGTGCTCCAGTATCTTTGAAAGATGTAGTTCAGTGGTTCTGAGATCATGTCTGCCAGTTCCTTAAGAACCTTGGGGTGTCATCCATCTGGTCCTGGTGATTTGAACTCATCTAGGCTGGACAGGTGCTCACTTACCATTTTCTTGCCTATCTTAAATTGTGTTTCTATTTTGTTTTTTATGGCACTATTTTTGATAGGTTGGTTTGTTTTTTCCCTTTGTGTAAAGACAGATGCTTTATAACTTTATCATATGCTTTATAACATGCTTTATAACTGAGCACCTAATAGGAGTGGCCTTTTTTAAGGTTATTACTAATTTATTCCTTCATATGGTCTTCTGATGTCAGACTCAAGCCAAGAGACAAGACATGGAGATACAGTCGAGTCCAATCCTTCATTTGCTAGACTAGACAATGTGGATAATCCTTGGTTTATCCACATAATCATCTCCAGATCCCATGACTGAAAGTTTGATTCTCCCTCCACCCAGATGTGACTTGCTATTGCCCCTTTGCAGGTACAGTTATTGACTTTCTTCTCCTAAAGGGTGGTTTTTACTTACACCCTCAGAATTTCATGTGTCTTCACATTGTTTCATGCCTTCCCTTTTAGCCGTACTGGCAGAAGTGACCCTATCAAAGCATAACAGAATAAGTGAGTTGGATGGTACCTTGGAGGTCATCTAGTCTAACCCCCTGCCCAAGCAGGAAACCCTATACCATTTCAGACAAATGGTTGTCCAACCTCTTCTTAAAAACCTCCAGTGTTAGAGCAACCATAACTTCTTGAGGCAAATCATTTCCCGGATTAATTATTCTAACTGTCAGGAAATTTCTCCTTAGTTCTAGGTAGATTGTTTCCTTGATTAGTTTCAATCCATTGCTTCTTGCCCCGCCTTCAGATGTTTTGGAGAAATTTGTGGCAACTCCTTGGATATTGGAACACTGCTATCATGTCACCCCGAGTTTTTCTTTTCATTAAACTAGACATACCCAATTCCAGCAACCATTCTTCATATGTTTTAGCCTTCAATCCCCTAATCATCTTGTATTTGTGTTGGAGTCAATTTCTTACTACTGAGAATATTAAGTTGCTAACCCAAGGAAGGAAAGGCTCTAAAATGCCATTTAACAAACCAATTTTTCAATTGCCCTAGTTCTTCTTTGAGGCCCTTTTTCCTGATCTTACTTGTAATTGTATACAGTATTTGCTGCACAAGTTTGGTTGATGATTGTAACAATAAAGTAACCAAGTTATTCATCTTTTTTTTTTTCAAGAGACACCAATTCTTAAAGGACAGAAATAATGAAATAGCTATTTCCAGTAGAAAATAATTAAGAAATTATTAAGATGGTGATAACACCACAAAGTGGAGCATAGCAAAACTTTAACAAACTCAAGTTATGTCTGCTTTTAAATCGCTTCCTTTTTAAAAATAATTTCTAGGAATGTATTTATCTGGTCTCAGAGCTACTTGGTGGCTTAAAGTGTTTATCCCCTTCCCCCAAACAAAACCCTCACAACCCTCCATAGGATTTTAATCTAGTATATGATTATCTCATAAATGTGGAAATCACTGCAGCTCCCAGGAAGATATCTCAGCTAAACTAGCAATGCTTACTCTTTTATCTTTCACTTTTGCAAAGGCAAAATTGAAGTTCTGCAGGATTAATAAACCTTGCCTATAGCAAGTTCCCAATGGAGAATGATTTGGAAGTAAGGAATGATAAACCTAACATCTGTCTGAATCAATCATTTATATATGCCAAAACGGCTTTCTCCAAACTTGTGCCCTACAAATGTGTTGGATATTGCTGGCTGAGAATTAGGAAGAGTTGTATTGAAACAGAGTTAAGCAAGAAGTGATTTGGCTTGAATTTGTTCCCAATTATTCCTGTAATTGAATAATCACAATAATCTGATATTTATCATGTATCCTATGAGAAGGTATAAGAAAAACATTTAACTTGGCAATCAATCAATGAATCAATCAATCAATCAATCAATCAGTCATCAGCTACTTCCAAAGCCTGCCTGCCTGCCTTCCTTCCTTCCTTCCTTCCTTCCTTCCTTCCTTCCTTCCTTCCTTCCTTCCTTCCTTCCTTCCTTCCTTCCTTCCTTCCTTCTATAATCAAATAAATATGCAAGGCCTTAGGGTTAGTGAGTCTAACTTACCTTTTAAATCATGTTTTCTTCTCCCCATCCCCATCTCTATCATCTATCCTCTATCTCTAAGACCCTTTGTTTTTCATTTCTAATATTTAATCTTTTCTATCTACATACATTTTTATTGCCAATGTTTGAAAACCTAACCATGGGCATTTTATAAGTGGTATGCAATCATGCCTGCTGGGTGGCCAAATTTGATAGATTAGAAGCAGTTTGCATTTAGCAATTGACACTTTGAGAGATTTCATATTTAACAACATTGTTTTCATTTATAGCATACTTAAATTTCTGGTTTAAAATGCTCATAGTTTAAGAGAACTGTTATTTCAGGCGTAAGAAGAGCATTTATTTTCTAAAAAGAAAATAAATTTCATGCTGATTCTGAATGAGCCTTTGATGCAAAAGCCCAACTGATAGAAAACACAGGCTATCTAACATAGCAATATCCATAAATAATCTGCTACTACAGATATTGGCTGATCAATGCAAAGACATCTTCTGCCAAAAGATATCAAGTAGCATCTTGTGGGAAGTTTTGAAGTCAGTGCTCTGATTTCTAAGCTCCTTCAGCTGATACTATCTACTATTTTTTTCTCTATCTTATTATCACTGTCACTAGACCCCTTACCTTCTAGCAAGAAATGTTGGGGAATGCCTTTGTGTCTTAAAGTAACTAACCCTAAGACCTTGCATGCTGATTTGTTTCTTCCTGGTATTTAGGAGAGAGAGAGGGGAAGGGAAGGGAAGGGAAGGGAAGGGAAGGGAAGGGAAGGGAAGGGAAGGGAAGGGAAGGGAAGGAAGGAAGGAAGGAAGGAAGGAAGGAAGGAAGGAAGGCTTTGAGAGTATCTGATTGCAGGTTGGGAACAGAAACATTTTTCTTCTTATCTTCTCATAGGATACATAACATACAGATAGACCTCAACTTATTTACAGGTAGCCCAATTTTTTTGTTTCTAAGTGAGACAATTGTTTAGTGAGTTTTGCCCCCTTTTACAACTTTCTTGACACAGTTGTTAAGTGAATCAAGTTAGTATCATGATTGTTAAGGGAATGCGGCTTCCATATTCAGAATGCCAAAAAATGCCACACACGACCCAGGACACTGCAACTGTCACAAATAAGAGTTAATTGCCAGGTGTCTGGAGTTTGATCACGTGATGCTGCAATGGTCATAAGTGTGAAAAATGATCATAAGTCACTTTTTTCAGTACCATTGTAACATTGAATGGTCACTAAATGAACTATTGCAAGTCGAGGACTACCTGAATATGACTTGGGATGAATATTGAAATAGGATTGCTTCCCAAAATTATATTTGTTAAATTGTAGCAGATGCTATAGTAAGGCAAAGGAGAAGTTACCGCAGTTTTTATAAGTTTTATAACTTTATATGCAGCCACTATTTCTCTGGCTGTGAAAATAAGTTGCAAAGCCTTACGGAAGTGGGGCAGGAGTATTAATAGATATAAGTATTCAATTAATATCTCTGAACTTTTGAAAGAGTTTGAAGTAGTGTGGGTTTGTTCTTTTAAATTCCTTTAACCACATATGTTATTATTTTTTCCTCTGTGCATTTTTTCTCCTCTCTTTCCCCCAAATCCTGTTGTGCTACCTTGGTGTACCTGGGAGAGATGAGAGGACCTCCTTGATTAGGAACCAGAGGAACTATAGAATTAAACCAAAGAATTGTTAAGGATGACAATGAAAAGAAAATGCCGAAAATCAAGAAACAGAAGAAAGCAAACTAGATGTCAGCACAAAGGATAGAAATTGCCAAAAAAGAGAAGATACCAAAGTCTAGAAAGTCAAAGATCTCACGAAGAGACTTAAACTTATAGCCCAGACCAAAATAATATGAAGAACAACAAAACCCACATAACAAAACAGGGGTCTTAAATAAATAATAAAATTCAACCCCAGAACCAGGACCAAAGCCAGATTTTTAAAGCTTGCCATAAATCTCGGAAAGAAGCCACTATCCTTATCTCTGGGGAAAGTGGGGCCTCAACAGAGAAGGCCGTGCTTCCTAGGTCACACAAGATGACAGTGTTTAATGAAGGAGACTGGAATACAACAAGGATGATTAGGGTGATGGAAGCTAAAAGGTATGAAGAATTAATTGCAGGAATTGGGTATGTCTAGTCTAGTGAAAAGAAGGACTAGGGGAGACATGATAGCAGTGTTCCTATATTTGAGGGGCTCCCACAAAGACAAGGGAGTCAAATTATCTTCCAAAACACCAGAAGGCAAGACAAGAAACAATGGATGGAAACTAACCAAGAAGGGAAGCAACCTGGTGTAGAACTGAGGAGAAATTTCCTAACGGTGAGAGCAATAAACCAATAGAACAGCTTGTCTCCAGACGTTGTCTGCTCTATCACTGGAGATTTTTTTAAAAAGCGATTGGATAGCCATTTGTCTGAACTGGCATAGGGTCTCCTGCTTAAGCAGGGGGCTGGACTAGAAGTCCTTCAAGGTCCCTTCCAACTCTGTTATTCTACAGAATTCTTTATTCACTCTGCTGGAGTGTACCAGGCAGGAGGAAATTATTGGAGACACGTGGTCTCTCAGAGAGATGATGGGAAAAAAAAATATTTCCTTTATTTAAAGGTAAAGGTTGCTCCTGTCCAGTTGCATCAGCCACCTTCTAATTCTGGCAACATAATTTGATCTGCTTTCTGGTAAATAATTCTCTACCTTGAGGCCTTTAGAGGCTTGAATTTCTCATTGGAGAAGTCTAAGCTGGAGAACTGTTAGAATAACAGATGCTAGTTCTGACTTCTCAGTGTTCACCAGATAATAATAATAATAATAATAATAATAATAATAATAATAATAATAATAATAATAATAATAATAAGAAGAAGAAGAAGAAGAAGAAGAAGAAGAAGAAGAAGAAGAAGAAGAAGAAGAAGAAGAAGAAGAAGAAGAAGAAGAAGAAGAAGAAGAAGTTGGAAGGGACCTTGGAGGTCATCTAGTCCAACCCCCTGCTCAGGCAGGAAACCCTATACTATTTCAGGCAAATGGCTGTCCAGTCTCTTCTTAAAAACTTCCAGTGTTGGAGCATTCACCACTTCTGGAGGCAGGTTGTTCCACTGGTTAATTGCTCTAACTGTCAGGAAGTTTCTCCTTAGTTCTAGGTTGCTTCTCTCTTTGGCTGGTTTCCATCCCTTGCTTCTTGTCCTGCTTTCAGGTGCTTTGGAGAATAGCTTGACTCCCTCTTCTTTGTGGCAGCCCCTGAGATCTGAGTCTTCTTGAAAATGCCTCCTGTATTAGGCCTCTTGCACACAACTTTTCATTTCTATTCATATTCTCTCTCTCTCTGCTTGCATTAACACCCTCTAATGTCACTGCCTGAGTTATAAATCCTTCCCTTACTGAAGGTCAGCTTCAATCTTGTATGAAAATGAATGTCATAATTACTGCCACTCACTTTAAACAAGTATTAGCTATTATATTTCCAAAGACCCAGCTAACTTTTATCCCTTCTGTAACCTCCCTAGTATTTCCAGCATTTTGGCTGTCAGAGTGGGAAATGACTGCCCTCCCATTTACGCACCACCCAGAATATATAATGGAAATGTCATCTAAAGTCCTTTCTTTCCCTAGAGACAAAAAGCTTTTTGTGGCTATTTTGCTGCTAGTTACACTTTTTTAAACAATTGTTTAAATACTGCTGAAAATAAAAACCCACAGTTATTTCAAGAAGCAGATCACACCCCAAACTCACAAAGCAACCGGGCAGCATCTTTGCATGCTCAGTGTGCGAGATGTGCAGCCAAACTATGGTTACCCGTAGCCTTCAAAATGAGCGCTTCACAAAACTTTGGACTCATAATCTCAGTGCGTTACTGTTTTTCATTACAAGACTGGGCCCAGTTCCGTTCCAGACGAATAAAATCACCTGCTATAATTTCAACAATTAGAAAGAAAGTGGAAGAACTGCAAATAAATGAATCATCCACACAGCACTGAATGAACTCTTACAAAACCACGTCTTAATAGGCTTGCTTGGAAATAAGCAAGGGAGAAAATAAAGCCAGGGTGCAAAAGTAAGAGTACATCACCAACAAGGCTAAATATATACTGCTCAAAAAAATAAAGGGAACACAAGATAAGACATCCTACTATTAAATACAGTACATTGTGTTTTTTAAGTGTTCCCTTTATTTTTTTGAGCAGTATATTTTAAGGCCATAAAAATAACTTGGGACTCTCCACAACCAAGATATTATTTCCCCTCAGTGCGTAACAATTTTCCTTCAAATTTTCAAACTTACTATCCCAATTTTTCTTTTAGTTATTTCAATGCAGATTTTTTTTTCCTGAAAGAAAATTTCCTTCCTAATTTTTTTTTGGCAGAGAAGAATTGCTAGAGCAAGGTATTTTTGGATTTATTTCATCATTTAGTTTTGAAGTTAAAAAAGAAAGATAAACAAAAGCGCTTAAATGAAGGAAATGAATAAGGGTAAAATGAAGAACTTTTTAATGTATTTCTATATAGCATTTTAAGAAGAAAAACAAATATTGAATAGTATTTGGGGTATGCAGTACAAAGGTATTTCTGAGCTTTGGTTTTGTTATATGTTTTACTTTCTTATTTCACAAATACTTCTTGAATCTTAGTAGCACATTTAAAATTGTACATTAGTAGAAAAATAATGTACAGGGCTAGAAAGTGGAAGATCATGAGCTGAAGTCCTGCATTAGCCATGAAAGCCAGCTGGGTGACTTTGGGCCAGTCACTGTCTCTCTGCCCAACCTATCTTACAAGGTTGCTATTGTGAGGAAAATAGGCAGGGGGACGTGAATTAGACATGCTTTCCACTCTGAGTTATTTGCAAGAACAGTAAAGGCAGAATACAAATAGCTAGATAAATAAATAAAAGGCAATAATTATATTAAAATAATACTTTTTAATTGTTGATTAAGCTGTGATAGGCAAAGTGTCAGAACAAATGTGGGGATCTGAAGAACAAACACAATCTAATTCATTGGTCTACTCTCACCGGAAAAAAAAGTTTTCTTTAGTACCTGTTGTGTAGTGAGTTCTTCACACAGGAAAGGAGACGAGGCAAGTGAGTTCAACAAAGCTCATAGTTTATTGCTTGCAGGATCTGAACTGAGAATTGGGCTGCAGCTTGCAGCAATGTATAGCCTGGCCCCTAGGTGGCAGCCAATAGGTTTAAAGCAACCCATTGCTGCCTAGGGACAGCCAATAGCAGCACTGGAGACCTGGAGTCTGGGTTGCTGGAGAGCCCAATACATAATACCCCTAATTGGCAAACAGTACAAGTTACAAGACTTAACATCATAGCAACTTTTGCAAAACAATACAAGTTACATTATAGAATCAGTTAGCCCAAATGAATATACTTCCATTATAGCACATGAGACAGTTTACATCATAGCTCCAATACTGTTTCAGTACAGTGACAAGTTACAGTACAGGCAACATTATAGTTCCTTTATTTTACAACATAATCAGTTAGATAAGAAGGAGGCTTGTGTGTCCTTGTGGAACGCTTTGGGGTTCCAGTCACTTTCTGGTCTACCAGCTTACCCATCGGGCCAGGTAGACCAATGTCCCTTGATGCACCTGAGTCAAAGGAATTAGATGCTCTCTGGCTGGCCTCTCCAGGTTGGCCCACCCCAGAGTCATACTGATCAGCAGAGTTGGCACAGTGTTTGTTAAAGTCTGGTTGGCTTGCTTCCGCAGGGGATCCATTTTGCATTTCTGGACTCCCCTCCTCTACGCCCAGTCCCTCATTGCTTAAGAAGGAAGGGTCTTGAGAGTCCATGTATGGGCTGGCTTGGCTGCAAGTTTGAGGACTTTGGGAGGGACTTATGATGCAGTCCTCACTTAGCGGCCGTTCTGGAAACCGTTTTCTGAGTTGATCAATGTGGCGTCTGACAACTCGCCCTCCCTCCAGCCCCACTTCGTAAGAAAGGGGACCAGATGATTTGGTAATTTTACCAGGAACCCACAGATTCCCATGTCCATAGTTTCTGGCCCATACCCAAGTGCCCATTTGCAGCCCCTTTGGGGGTTTTGGTCGAGAGGCTTCTTCTGCCACTCTATCTGGATGCAACCCGTCCAGTTTAGTGATCAGTCGCCTCCCCCAATGAAGTTCTGCAGGACTTTTGCCTGTAGCAGTGCAGGGCGTGGAATGTTGGCAGAGTAAAAAATCTGCCAGTCTGCAATGCCAGTCACCTGTTACGATGCATTTGAGTTATTCCTTCGTGGTCCTCACCATTCGTTCAGCTTGACCATTAGAGGATGGGTAAAAAGGGGCAGATATTGCATGCCTGATAAGATTTGCTCTTAGGAAGGCCTGAAATTCAGCAGCAGTGAATTGGGCCCCATTGTCTGAAACTAAGACATCTGGCAACCCATGTGTGGCAAAGAGTTTTCTCAGCACCTGGATGGTCCTAGCAGTAGTCATATTTGCAACTGGAATTAATTCCAGCCATTTGGAATTAATTCCAGCGTACTCTATGTGAATTCTAGACCAGGGAGTGTGTGTTTCCTTCCACCTGTGAACTGAAGCGTGTGGCATTTCAGGCCTTGATTGCTGGCATGTATAACATCCATGCACCTGTGCTTCAATGGCCTTGTCTAGGCCTGGCCACCATAGGTAGCTTCTTGCTAAAGCTTTCATTCTGACAATGGTTGGTTTGCTTGTGAAGCTTGTTGACTTCAGGATCTTCTTCCTCCAAAGATTCCTCTAAGCGTTTGGCATCCTCGTGGTGGACTGTTTCTTCATGTTTCGTCATTTTGACTGTTTGGACTGCACCCCTGGTGGCCTCGACTGCCATAACTTCATCTTGAGCTTCTGAAAATGTTAATTTCAGTCTGGCAAAAAGTCTTTGTTGGAGTGTTTGGTTCCGCAGGCCGCAGACGAGCCGGTCTCGCAGTCGCTCTTCAAGGTTCGAGAATTTACAGAGGCGTGCGGCGTGCCTCAAGGCCGCAATGAATTTTGATGCTGTTTCACTGGGTTGCTGCACTCGCTGATCAAACGTGAAGCTCCAGGCAATCTCTGACATCTTTTTCTGAAAATGCTCTCCCAGCTTCTTCTTGAGGTTTTCGTCCAGGTCGAAAGTGGCTGGGCTGCACACGCAAAGCAGTGTTGTGGCCTTCAGCCTATCTTCTGTGATTTGGTTTGCCCGGAGGTAGTCTTCTACCTGGGACAAGTAGGAAGACCATCCCTCTGGATGCTTGACATCAAATTCGCGAAGTCTTCCAACCTTTGGCATTCCATCTTCGGCTGGTTCCTGTGGTTTTCGATCCTGCTTCTCCAAGGCCCAGGGACTGAATCCGCTGAGCACGTGGTCACTAGCATGGCTTGCTAGCCAACCGTGGGGGGGGGGAATGCCTGAGCTGCCTCTCCCCTAGTGAACTTCAGCTTTTTTGGAGAAGCAGGATCCCACCCTCGTAGCCAGTGTTGTGTAGTGAGTTCTTTGCGCAGAAAAGGAGACGAGGCAAGTGAGTTCAACAAAGCTCATAGTTTATTGCCTCCAGGATCTGAACTGAGAATTGGGATGCAGCTTGCAGCAATTTATAGCCTGGCCCCTAGGTGGCAGCCAATAGGTTTAAAGCAACCCATTGCTGCCTAGGGACAGCCAATAGCAGCACTGGAGACCTGGAGTCTGGGTTGCTGGAGAGCCGTTAGCTGCTCCAGCTTTCCATGTGGTGTTACAACTGAGCCCAATACATAACAGTACCATAATTCTCAAGTCAAGTTAGGTCTGTAGGCTGATTCTGTTAACTTTGGGTGATCATTAATTCCATTTGATTGGTTTCCACTTGATTTCATGTTGCCTTTTCTGATTTCCTCTGGTTTGACTTGTAATTGTGTAACTACAGTGTCTATACTTTTGAAAATATGTGGGTATATGTGTGGATGCAACTATATCCAAACCTCTGGAAAAGGATGGAAAAAAGAAAGGCTACAGTTATTTTATCAATTAATGGGCTGAATTAACATTTTTCAGCAAGAACTTCTGTGTATCAATACCACATTGATTACAGCATTGCTAGCAGTGTTTTGTATTGTTATCATGATGGGATCACGGTTATTCTCTGAAGTCGCATTGAAAACATAGAACACTGTGCGTGGCATTCATTTGATTTGGATAGCCAAGAAATAAGTGTTTCAGTTGGGGGTTGAAATGAAAATAAGAGATGGGGGGGCACCGAGAGAAAAGAAATTTGAATAAGCCATCCAGCCTTTCATCACAAGATGAATGGTAGATAGCTTCTATTATTCACATCTAGAGCAGACAGCCCTACCAAGAATGATTTGGCAAGTATTGAAGATAAATCATAACACAGATCGCTGGCATCATGATCCCATTGTGAACGTGATTCTTTTCTTTAAAAATCTGTGATGAACAAGAAGAAGATGAAATAGGGCAAGCAAGATGTATAATTAAAGAAGTGCAAGTCTCCTATGAAATCATCCTCCAAGTTCGCTCTTTCACCTCCCCTGGAGGTCCTTCAGAGAACCACAATTTTTATACAGGGAAATGCTAGATAAAAATACGAATATACATATACTTATATATACATATACATACAAGTATACATATACAAGGTTTAAACTTTTGTTTTTTTTATTTTTATTTTAAGAATTAATTAGAATACAATGAACTGTATAAGGATTTCTTAGCTGGGATAAAGATAGTTTCAATACTAAATAAGCACAAACATGCTTTGCTTCACTCAGCTTCTCAGCAATATAGAATTCCAGGGTGGACTGGAATTTCATTTGGAATGACTCTAATGATTTTACATACAGATCAAAATGCAGTTTGAATCCAAAATCCCTGCTTGATAAAATGTAGATCATGCTAGAAGAGTCATCCCTTTTAGGAGACCACAATAGGCAACAATTCAATCAAATGAATATTGGAGAAGGCAAGATAGGGCTTCAAAGTTCTCTAAATTTTCAATGGTTTTAGCAATAATTGCTTCATGTTATTATCAAAATGGATCTCAAAGAATGTAATGTGATGTCTGTTGACTCCAATTTGCCCAAAGAACAACATGTGGCTTATGTCAAATGAGCTTTGAAAGATTCTTTTAATCAAAAGAAACAATATAAATGGGAATCTCTCAACAGCTTTTTATAGCTAAAACTCTTGTAGCTTTAGGATTCATACTACTTTTATATATTAAGTCTGATATTTTTGTTATAGTTAGTATTATATATCACTTTATATTTCTCGAAAAAACAGAATAATAATGTGTATGTGCCAGCCTGCCTGCCCATTCATCCCCCCATCCATCCATTTATCATTAGAAAGATATTAAAACACCACTAATTTATCCGAATGAACCAAAAGCTTCTAAGGAATTCTCATGTAAAACATTAATGTAAAAAGGTTGCAAGATATATTAAAAAGTTTATTGAACTTGGGGGTCATTTTCATCTATTATGCAAAGTTCTGATACATATTTCAAACAAGATATTGCGAAGCTAGAGAAGTACTGACAAAAAAATCAGTGTTCAAAGGGCTGTAACAATTACCCAAAAGAGAAGTAATAAAGTTTTTGGTTTAGGGAAAAAATATGAATAAAGATATAATGATAAATATTTTGATGTATATTACGTAGTCTTATAACATAATTTAAATGAATTATGATTAGCTAATTAGCTTATAATATGACTTAAGGTATCTCTATATTTACCTACAGTATCTCTATTAGGTATATGTATATGTATATATATATACATATATATGTATACCGGTATATATATATATACATATATATACATATATATATATATATATATATATATATATATATATATATATATATATATATATATATATATATATATATATATATATATATATATATATATATATATATATATATATATATATATATATACATATACATATATATATATATATATATATATATATATATATATATATATATATATATATATACATATATATATATACATATACATATATATGTATTACCTATATACATATATATATGTATGTATATAGGTAATCTAAATAGTTAACATAAGGCTGAAAACAGGAAATAAAGATTTGCCCCATGTTTGGGGCCTAGCAAGGTAATCTAAATAGTTAACATTTGACTCATATCTCCCCTTGCAGAAAGCTAACAGAGAGTGAGAGAGATCCTGTGGCTCAAGAGGTAAAAATACTGCCTAATATGCAATCAGCCCGGGTTCGAATCTCAGAAGGGTATGACTGACTGATGAAGACTAAAGAGTCAGAAATGCATCTTAGTCTCCCTTAATTCTTTGTTAGTAATTTACACAAGTATATATGTATATGTATACAATGCCTTTTTGTAAAAAACAAAAAAGTGCCAGAACTCACACACGTCATACAACCCGCCTTGCCTACCCTACAAGGTTTACCTTTGTAGTTGAAAAAAAAACCTTTAATTTTTAGTGTATATAAAAGACTAGGATTTTGTTCAAGACAACTCTGGAAAATCCGTCGAAAAAAGGTGCCGGAACTCCGTTCCAGTGTGTTCTATGACAAAAAAAGCCATTTTTGGATTTTGCTCACCACCACCATCTGCTGGACTAATAATGGAATAGTGTTTTGGGTTGCTTTGGCCTCAAGGCATGCTTCATGTATTAATTTATTGAACACTATTTTTTGTACTGTAGACTTAGTGGTATTTTATAAACCCAACTTTAGAATCTTGTTCAACAAGCCATATTTAAAACAAATCACATCTTTGTATGATGCATGAGACCAACCAATGACCTGATTCCCATGCTAGTCTCTGATTTGATTAATAATGTTCTGTTGGATAACCCACAAATTGTTGTTCACCTATCACTGTAAGCAGAAATCAAAGATTATAGGCATAGTGGTTGGATTCTTCTAATATACAAAGGCACAATCAAACCATCTTGGCCTTTCAGTGATGTATAAATCCACCAGTGTCTCAACCTTGATTTATTTGCTCATTTTTTTGCCTTTTGTCACCTTCCCATTAGTAGGTATTCTGGGTAGCTATTGCATATTCCCAGATCACTGTTTCTCATTCATTAATTTCTCTGTTCACTAGCTCAATCCACCAGTTTTTAGGGGCAATTAATACTGAAAATCCATATATTTAAATATTTTCATCAGAAGTACATTTTTTCTATAGAATTTGTTCTCTGATAACATGCCATGGATGTCGGCATGAAGATGCATATTGAGTTTAACACACCTTAAATTTCGCACACATGTATATCTATGTTGCCATATTTTCTTAAGGACTGATCAAACTGAGTATTAGCACTGTCCATTTATAAGATCAACCTCCATCAACCTCCCTACAACCTGTGGGGGTGTGTCACTGCACACATTCACCCTGAAACATCTTCTCACAAATTCTACAACCCCGTGCTGCAAAGGCTGTCTTCAGCACAGATTCTGCTCTTCTCTTAGATCAGTCTGCCTTCTTGCATTTAAGACCCAGACCCATGTCTCAGTCAGAATGCTGAGCTACAAAGAGGCTTCTGAAGCTGTTGCCTGTGCCACTGTCGCTGTCAGAAGAATCTTCAGCTGAAAATGATTACTGTGTCCTGAAAGTGTCAATCAGATATCAAAGATAAATCAAAGAGTAAGAACGAAAATGTACCCTTTATAAAGAAAAAAGGGAGGAATAATAAAGGGAAAATGCTTTGGGGAGACATGTTTAGAAGTCCTTTGAAACATTTGAGAAGAAATGAAGCCAAAGCACACTCAACCGTCCAACTTTAATTTTCACTGATAAGCCTCGTGGCCTTCCTCTCCTAAAAAATCAATTTTTTCCAGCTATTTAAATCCAGTAAAACATCCAAATCCCTTCAAAGATCTATTTTACATTTGTTGTGGCTGTTTCTATCACTGGTCTCAGCCTTTTGCCTGCGTGTTGGAATTGTGGCCAAATTGTGACACATGAAGGTTATTTTAGGAGGTCAATGACTGACACCATGAACCACAATACGAAGTGCCAAATATACGTAACTTAAAGACAAGAACCTATTATAATTCCAATGAATTAAACAAGTTAAGGAAATCTGTGATGGTTGGAAGCCAAAACATCTTGGGAGTTGTGGACAAAGATAATTCCCTGCCTGTTAGAATACTTGAATAGCAAAAAAATAAAAAAATAAAAAATGTATTTCCCTTAGCCAATATACATGTTAAAGGACAAAGGAAGATCCTTTGTAAATAAACAGTGTCAAAAATGCCTGTGGCATGGGGAGGAACTAAAGACAGTTTAAAAGAGGTCTAATGGAAAATTGATTGATACCTTTTATTAGAGAAAAGATAAGCATTAAGAAACGAATAACCATACTTATTACAACAAACAGGTAAGTAGGTACCCCAAAAAAGTGGAAAAAGAATAACTTTAAGCAGAAGTTGCTGCTGGACTCAAAATCAGGAAACTCCTTTGACCTGAGGAGTATTAGCAAATATTACAGTTTCTTCTCCCACCCAACAGCCAGAAAAGGCTCTTTGAATGGGGCTTGCATTAATTGATAGGCATTTATTAGAGAAATTAAAGCTTCTGATATTCATGCTTCTATCTTTGCCAGGAGATGAAGGAAGTGACAGATAGATGTGGAAGATAGATTTGTTAACTGCAGTGCTTTTTTTGTAAAAGAAAAAGGTGCCGGAATTCACACATGTCATACAACCCACCTTGCCTACCTTTACAAGGTTCCATCCAAAAAAGGTGCTGGAACTCCGTTCTAAGCGTTCTATGAGGAAAAAAGCCCTGGTTAACTGTATCTCCAAGGCTGACTCTGAAGCAAGGACTGTAGCTATTATGAAAATAAAAGAACTGGAGGGGTGGAGGGAGGCATTAGTAGCAGAAGAAGATATTTGTTGTGTAGTGGGTTCTGGAGAGCAGAAAGGACGCCGAGACGATGAGTACAGCATCGCAGATCTTTATTTGGTGGAAGTGACTGTACTAGAGAATAGGGCTTACCTGCCCACCTTTTATACCTGGCCAGGTGAGCAGCCGGCCAATCGGTTTGAACCTCTGTTTCCCGCCGAAACTAGGTTCCCGCCAAAACAGTTACAGTTCAACGCCCCCTGGTGGTGACTGCTATGTAAGTGTGTATGTGTTTCTCTTCACCTGGATACATAACAATATTGCTGCTAAGGAAGCAGGGGCTGGGGAAATAGGACACCCGGGAAGAAGAACTAACAGCAAAAGAAGTTGCAGAAGCAGTCAGGAAAGATGCTTTAATAGAACAAATGGATGCAGCAGAAGCTGCAAAAAGGAAAAGAAAAGAAAGGTGGAACAGGAAGCAAAAAAGGATGAAGGTTTGGCTGCTGAAAACACAACATTGGAAAATTCAGCAGAGGAGGCATCTGGGAGGAGGTGAGGCAGGGAAAGAAAAGGAACTGGTGGCTGTCAGTAAGACAGGGTACTAGGCAGAATAGCCAGCCACGGCTGAATTAAGAAAAAAAAAAACTTTCCTTATTTCAAGTATATTGATTGGGGAATTGTGGGAGTTGAAGTCCGCCCATCTTAAGGCTGCCAAAGTAGAGGAATACTACTGTACGGCACAAACATGTTCTTGCAACATTTTTTTCTTAATGCTCAGTTGCTATGACATTGCCTTCCTTTTCTCTCCAGCCCATGAAGAGGCATACAGTAGTCATCCTTCACTAAATCAGTATTAAAATGTTGGTGCTCCCTTCATTCAGAAGCCATCAAAGGTAAGATTCATAATATATAAGAAGAAGGAAATAAAAAAAAACTTCTGGTTGGGAACAGAGTCAAGGAAGGAAGTGAAAGGGAGTAATAAAGTTCATGTGGGTTTACTTTTTGCCCTCTCAAAGTTGGGTGGAGAACATTCAACACAGCTATAGAAAAGGGCCCCTTACAGAGATTCCTGCAAAACAGAAGGTGATGGGTTTTGAGGAGAAAAAATACAGGAACTCAAGGAACTCAACACTTGTCTCCTAAAAGTAGAGGGGAAAATGTAAACTAAAACTACCAAATGTGAGAAAACATTAAAGAGTTGCTATACTGGCTAAGAAAGCAAATACAATGGTGGATTTTTGAGCTTCTCATGAGGGACTGAAAGTGATGGGCAATATCAAATGGGCTGATGTAATTACAGTTATTTGCCAGCTTGTTAAAGTAAAAAAGAAACCAGAGGAAAAAAATTCAACAGGAAAGTAATATAATTAAGCAGTGTTGGGATTCAAATATGTGAACAACCAGTTCTCTGTGTAGATGTCACTTCCGGAAGTCTGTTCTGGGCCTGGGCAACAAAAAATTAGCTACCGATTCTGCCGAAGTGGTGCAAACCGGCTGAATCTCACCACTGTAATTAAGATACCTAAACTAGGATGGGAGGTTAATGATGGTTTGCTTTCAATAGAAAGGACTTGCACAGAATAGGGAAGGAAAAATGAAAAAAGCAGCATCACATATGTATATCATTTCTGGTGGTTTATCAGTGGCATCTGTTAGAAGCCATGACAACATGTTAAAATGGCAACGTGTCATAACATCATTTCATATATAGCCAGATGAAGTTTAGATATTCTATCCTAACATCTGATGCACACACATGGAGAGAGGAAAAATAGCAACACTAAACTTAAAGAGGAGGATGTGATAAAACAGTAGATTACTTTTCTAACTCATGTGTAGCTTTTTGTTTTAACACAATAGCAAGTCCACTGTTTTAGAATGAGATCCCAGTAGCTTCCTTCCAATTCACTTTTAAGAAATATTCCATGAACTCTCCTACCAGCAGGGGGAGCTTTATGGAGTTATTTCTTCCTTGAATCCAACCAGAACATAAACCTTTAGTAGAAACAGTTCCCCTTCATGGATTACTGCCTTGTCGTGGCGAAGGGGCTTGTGTAATTCAATGAAGCTATGAGCTATGCCGTGCAGGGCCACCCAAGACGGACAGGTCATAGCAGAGAGTTCTGACAAAACGTGATCCACTGGAGAAGGAAATGGCAACCCACTCCAGTATCTTTGCCATGAAAACCCTATGGACAGTACCAAAAGGCAAAATGATATGACGCTGAAAGATGAGCCCCTCAGGTCGGAAGGCGTCCAATATGCTACTGGGGAAGAGCAGAGGGCTAGCACTAGTAGCGCCAGAAAGAATGAAGCGACTGGGCCAAAGCCGAAAGGACGCTCAGCTGTGGATATGTCTGGTGGTGAAAGGAAAGTCCGATGCTGTAAAGATGTTTTCTCCATAGGAACCTGGAATGTAAGATCCATGAATCAAGGCAAGCTGGACGTGGTCAAACAAGAGATGACAAGACTGAACATCGACATCTTAGGTATCAGCGAACTAAAATGGACAGGAATGGGTGAATTTAATTCAGATGACCATCAGGTATACTACTGCGGGCAAGAATCCCTCAGAAGAAATGGAGTAGCCTTCATAGTCAATAAAAGAGTAGGAAAAGCAATACTGGGATACAATCCTCAAAATGACAGAATGATCTCAGTTCGAATCCAAGGCAAACCATTCAATATCACAGTAGTCCAAGTCTATGCCCCAACCACCGGTGCTGAAGAGGATGAAATTGACCGGTTCTATGAAGCCCTACAGCACCTTATAGAACTAACACCAAAAAATGATGTCCTTATCATCATGGGGGATTGGAATGCTAAAGTAGGAAGCCAAAAGATAACCGGAATAACAGGCAAGTTTGGCCTTGGAGTACAAAATGAAGCAGGGCACAGGCTGATAGAATTTTGTCAAGAGAATACGATGGTCATAGCAAACACTCTTTTCCAACAACCCAAGAGACGGCTCTACACATGGACGTCACCAGACGGTCAACACAGAAATCAGATTGACTATATGCTCTGCAGCCAAAGATGGAGAAGCTCTATACAGTCAGTAAAAACAAGACCAGGAGCTGACTGTGGCTCAGACCATGAGCTTCTTGTTGCAAAGTTTAGGCTTAAACTGAAGAAGGTAGGGAAAAGCACCAGGCCAGTCAGGTATGAATTAAATCATATCCCCGTTGAATATACAGTAGAGGTGACAAATAGATTTAAGGAATTAGATCTGATAGACAGGGTGCCTGAAGAACTATGGACAGAGGTTCGCAACATTGTACAAGAGGTAGCAACCAAAACCATCCCAAAGAAAAAGAAATGCAAGAAAGCAAAATGGCTGTCTGAGGAAGCTTTGCAAATAGCTGAGGAAAGGAGGGAAGCAAAAGGCAAGGGAGAAAAAGAAAGATACGCCCAATTGAATGCAGAATTCCAGAGAATAGCTAGAAGAGATAAGAATGCCTTCTTAAATGAACAGTGCAAAGAAATAGAAGAAAACAATAGAATAGGGAGGACCAGAGATCTTTTCAACAAAATTGGAGAGATGAAGGGAACGTTCAATGCAAAAATGGGCATGATAAAGGACCAAAATGGCAGGGACCTAACAGAGGCTGAAGAGATTAAGAAGAGATGGCAAAATTACACAGAAGAACTATACAAGAATGAGCTTAACATCCCTGATAATCACAATGAGGTGGTCACTGACCTCGAGCCAGACATCCTAGAATGTGAAGTGAAGTGGGCCTTAGAAAAGCTGAGCAACAACAAAGCTAGTGGAGGTGACAGTATTCCAGCTGAGCTATTCAAAATCTTAAAAGACGATGCAGTAAAAGTGCTACACTCAATTTGCCAGCAAATTTGGAAAACTCAACAGTGGCCACAGGATTGGAAAAGATCAGTTTACATTCCAATTCCAAAGAAAGGCAGTGCCAAAGAATGTTCAAACTCTCGCACCATTGCACTCATTTCTCATGCTAGTAAAGTTATGCTTAAAATCCTACAAGCTAGACTCCAGCAGTATGTGGATCGACAACTACCAGAAGTACAGGCAGGATTTCGAAGAGGCAGAGGAACTAGAGATCAAATAGCCAACATACGCTGGATCATGGAGAAAGCTAGAGAGTTCCAGAAAAACATCTACTTCTGCTTCATTGACTATGCTAAAGCCTTTGATTGTGTGGATCATAACAAACTGTGGCAAGTTCTTAAAGAGATGGGAGTACCAGAACATCTTATTTGTCTCTTGAGAAACCTATATGCGGGCCAAGAAGCAACAGTGAGAACTGGACACGGAATCACTGATTGGTTCCAAATTGGGAAAGGAGTCCGGCAAGGCTGTATACTGTCGCCTTGCCTATTTAACTTATATGCAGAGCACATCATGAGAAAGGCAGGGCTAGATGAATCAAAAGTTGGAATTAAGATTGCTGGAAGAAATATCAACAACCTAAGATATGCAGATGATACCACTCTAATGGCAGAAAGTGAAGAGGAACTGAAGAGTCTCTTGTTGCGAGTGAAGAAGGAGAGTGCAAAACTTGGGTTGAAACTAAACATTAAGAAAACCAAGATCATGGCATCCGGCCCTCTCAATTCCTGGCAAATAGATGGGGAAGAAATGGAGGTAGTGACAGATTTTATTTTCCTGGGCTCCAAGATCACTGCAGATGGGGACTGTAGTCAAGAAATTAAAAGACGCTTGCTCCTGGGAAGGAAAGCCATGGCAAATCTAGACAGCACACTAAAAAGCAGAGACATCACCCTGTCAACAAAAGTGCGTATAGTCAAGGCTATGGTCTTCCCAGTTGCAATGTATGGCAGTGAAAGTTGGACCATAAGAAAGGCTGAGCGCCAAAGAATTGAGGCCTTTGAACTCTGGTGCTGGAGAAGACTCCTGTGAGTCCCTTGGACTGCAAGGCGATCAAACCGGTCAGTCCTAGAGGAGATCAACCCTGACTGCTCTTTAGAAGGCCAGATCCTGAAGCTAAAACTCAAATACTTTGGCCACCTAATGAGGAGGAAGGACTCACTGGAGAAGAGCCTAATGCTGGGAAAGATTGAGGGCAATAGAAGAAGGGGACGACAGAGAATGAGGTGGCTGGATGGAGTCACTAAAGCAGTAGGCGTGAGCTTAAATGGACTCCAGAAGATGGTAGAGGACAGGAAGGCCTGGAGGAACATTGTCCATAGGGTCGCGATGGGTCGGACACGACTTCGCAACTAACAACAACAACAAGAAACAGTTAATAATAATCAGGGCTTTTTTTGTCATAAAACGGTCAGAACTGAGTTCCCTCACCTTTTTTGGATGGAACCTTGTAGGGTAGGCAAGGCGGATTGTACGACATGGGTGAGTTCCTGCACCTTTTTCTTTTGCAAAAAGAGCACTAATAATAATAATAATAATAATAATAATAATAATAATAATAATAATAATAATAATAATAATAATAATAATAATAATAATAATAATAAAAGTTGGAAGGGACCTTGGAGGTCATCTAGTCCAACCCCCTGCTCAGGCAGGAAACCCTATACCATTTCAGGCAAATGGCTGTCCAGTCTCTTCTTAAAAACTTCCAGTGTTGGAGCATTCACCACTTCTGGAGGCAGGTTATTCCACTGGTTAATTGTTCTAACTGTCAGGAAGTTTTTCCTTAGTTCTAGGTTGCTTCTCTCCTTGACTAGTTTCCATCCATTGCTTCTTGTCCTGCTTTCAGGTGCTTTGGAGAATAGCTTGACTCCCTCTTCTTTGTGGTAGCCCCTGAGATATTGGAACACTACTATCATGTCACCCCTCACCCTTCTCTTCATTAAACTACACATACCCAATTCTAGCAACCGTTCCCTATATGTTTTAGCCTCCAGCCCCCTAATCATCTTTGTTGCTCTTCTCTGTACCCTTTCTAGAGTCTCGACCTCTTTTTTACATCGTGGTGACCAAAACTGGATGAAGTATTCCAGGTGTGGCCTTACCAAAGCATTGTAAAGTGGTATTAGTACTTCACTTGATCTTGATTCTATCCCTCTGTTAATGCAGCCTAGCACTGTGTTGGCTTTTTGGCAGCTGCAGCACAATGCTGGCTCATATTGAAGTGATTGTCGACTAGGACTCCGAGATCCCTCTCACAGTTACTACTATTGAGCAAGGTACCCCCTATACCAGGGGTAGGCAACCTCGGCTCTTTTATGACTCATAAAAGAGCCGAGGTTGCCTACCACTGCCCTATACTATACCTGTGCATTTGATTTTTCCTGCCTAAATGTAGAACCTTACTTTTTTCACCATTGAATTTCATTTTGTTAGCGCCCAGTGTTCGAGTCTGTCCAGATCCTCCTGTATTTTAAGCCTATCTTCTGGAGTATTGGCTATTCCTGCCAGCTTGGTGTCGTCTGCAAATTTGGTGAGTTCCCCATCTATCCTCTCATCCAAATCGTTAATGAAGATGTTGAAGAACACTGGGCCCAGAACAGAGCCCTGGGGTTCCTCACTACATACTTCCTTCCATGTAGATGCAGTTCCATTGAGAACCACACACTGAGTACGGCCTGTCAGCCAGCTACGAATCCATCTGGTGGTGATGCTATCTAACCCACATTTTGCTATCTTATCAAGTAGTGGGTTGTGATCTACTTTATCAAATGCCTTACTGAAGTCCAAGTAAATTATATCTACAGCATTCCTCTGGTCCCCTAATTTTGTCACTTGGTCAAATAATGTAATAAGATTTGTCTGGCATGATCTGTTTTTGACAAACCCATGTTGACCTTTAGTGATGACTTTGTTTGCATCAAGGTGTTCACTGATTTGTTGTTTGATTATCTTTTCCAGAATCTTCCCAGGTATTGAGGTCAGGCTGATAGGTCTGTAGTTTCCTGGATCTATTTTTTTCCCTTTTTTGAAGATGGGAACTACATCAGCTCTCTTCCAGTCCTCTGGTAGTTTCCCAGTGCTCCAGGATCTTTGAATAAGATGGTTCTGAGATCACGTCTGCCAGTTCCTTGAGAACTTTGGGGTGTAATCCATCTGGTCCTGGAGATTTGAACTCGTCTAGGATGGACAGGTGTTCACTTACCATTTTCTTGCCTATCTTAACTTGTGTTTCTATTCTGTTTTTTATGGCACTGGTTTTGGTAGGTTGGACTGTTTTTTCCCTTTGTGTAAAAACAGATGCAAAAAACGAGTTAAATAGTTCTGCTTTCTCCCTATTGCTTATCACCTTCTTGCCACTTTCCCCCCACTAATGGACCAATCATTTCCTTAACTTTTTTCTTGTTTTTTATATGTTAGGTCATTCATGGCTGAAACTTAATCATCTACATCACGCGTGTCAAACTCGCTACATCACCTGACGTGTCATGACGTATTGTGACTTTTTTTTTTACATTGCCGGAGCTGAGGTGGGCACAGCCTCCTTATGATGCAACCAGCCCAGGGGCCAGCAATTTGACACCCAATTGACTGTCATGGAGAAAACCTACCTAATGTGGTCACTATATGTCAAAATGACCTCATGGTACACATAATCAATCATGGCAAATCAACCCATTTGAATCCCTGGCACTTGCAGGCTGCCCCCTCCTCCAACTGGGTGATGCAGTGGGAAAAGCCTCTTGTTCATTTCATACTCATAAGTAGCCTTTCTCTTTCTCTCTCTCCCTCCCTCCTTCTCTCTCTCTCCCTTCCTCCCTCCCTCTCCCTCTTCCTTAACTTGCAATGTTTGCCTCAGATTTCCTTTGATCTCCCCAGGCTGCCTATGATCACCCTAAGCATTTCCTTTCCTTTCTCCTCTTCTTCCTAGTGATTGCCTTCAGGTTAAACTTAGGCCTCTCTCTCTCTTCTCCCCTGCACATATAGGTGTCTGTCTCCATCTGTCTTGCATCCATAGTTCCAGTGCTGCAGAAAAAGCTTTCCCAAAACATCGAGTTTCATTTCCCCCCCCCCTTTGGGACAAATTTACCCTTCCTTCCAGAGGTCTAAATAGTGATTCCTTGCAGGCTTGGTGCTGTCTTCCAGCAGCCCCTTATCCCTTTCCTCAATTTATTGTATTTATTTGTCACATTTTAAACCTCTCCATCTCCCTCACAGTGGGACCTCAATGTCCAGCTTCTATTTATCTCACTATTTCTGAGGGCCTCTTTCTTCGGCCTTCCACTTTCTAATTCCAGATTTGTGCTGTCAAATACTTAGCACCCAAGTTAATGTGCAAACCCCTGCTTGTTTACGCCAAATTTATTTGCTAACTGGACTGCAACTTTCTCAGTTTCATCTGCATTCTAACAAGCAGAGAGAAGTAGAAAATGAGGCTAGAAAGTAAAAGAAACTGCAGGTGGATGTTGAGATAGGAAAAAAGCAGCTTTTGAACACAAGGCAAAAATGGACAGCCTGTGTACTAAGGGAAGGTAGAGAAAACAAGAAAAAGGTAGAATGAAGATCATTCTATAGCATTCAGAAGTTTTCTAGATATATCTCTGTGGAGAAATGACTTACATCACATATGGTTTACTCATAAATTGTTATTCTTACATAAAAGTTTCACGGTCCACAATCAATTGGTCTTCAGAGCAAACCTGAGATAGAATATAATACCTGCTTCTTCATGCTTGGGATATTACACCATTAGGAAATGGTATTAAAGGACATCAGTGTAAGAATTCATAAGTTTTTTTTCTTAGAATAGGAGTTATAGGGACCCATAATAGTGTGTGTGGGGGGGGGAAGGGACAAATAATATAACATGCTTTGGGACATTGTGATGCGACCTCTGTATTTGCACCCAGCATTGGGCAGAAATTTAAAAAGACAGGGTTTGCATCATAATATCACAACATATATTTCTTGCCTTTCCCCCCCCACTCTTGGGATTTGCATCAGATGTCTTTAGGGGCACTAGTAGCTAAAATACTTCATTCAGTGATATGCAGTGTTTTGGATGTATGTGGGAAAAAGGATTTGGGAAAATGTCTGAGGATGAATGCTGCATCTTTATGCTGCTCATTAAAGCATCTGTGTCTTTTCCAGAGTCATAAGGTTGCAACAGAAGCCTTCCTGCAGCTATGATGCATTCCTGGAAAAAGATGCAGTGGCTGTAACAAGTCACTGATAGATACGCCATTCCAGATTCCTAAGTTGCAGAGTCCTGTGTTATTTTGTTCCCAAATAAACTTAAAGAAATTGTTCTACCTCTGACCAAATAAGCCTGGTTCACCATACCTCCCTGTTATCTCAGGTGTGATTGAGGCTGTCAGAGGCAAGGACAAGCTGCTTTCCATCTGACTGAAGCGACATCAGCTTCTTGGCCAAGCTGTCTGGGTAGCTTGTTGAGTTTTTTGTTGTTTGGGTTTTAATTCACTTTACTAAGATTGCTTTTCACTCACTTAAGTGACAGGTAGTTATTTGTTTTCCTGGGTTCCATTTGACACTTTTTTGTTAGCGTAAAAATGCTAATAATAATAATTAGGGGTTTTTTTTAGAGTTGTCTGAGGTTTTAGTGCTGCCGCATTGTTAATCTCAAACATCCACAACACTGTGCTGTATATGGGATAGTATGATAGCATTTAAATGTAACAAAAGGAGCTCATTATAGCAAGACCTGATTGCAGTATCTCTCAGCCTCTTGATAGCAAGCAAAGACTTAACATGCTCTACATTTGTTTGCAGTGTTATGGCCCTCTGCATTTTTTTTGGGGGGGAAAGCCATTTTAATTGTCTTTTCCTAAACGTTCCTTATGGAATCCCCTTTTCAGCCCCCTTTTATTGAAACAGGAAATGGATCTTGTGATAGAAAATAGACTAGACTAGACTAGACTAGACTAGACTAGACTAGACTAGACTAGAATAGAATAGAATAGAATAGAATAGAATAGAATAGAATAGAATAGAATAAAAACTTTATTGTCACTTTAAATGTACAGTAAATCAGCATACATTAAAATCAACTTTTGTTGCATTCAGCTATGAAAAAAAACCCCATTATGCATGCACGCACACACACACACACACACACCACACAGAGAAACATCACAGTGTATTTCGTATGTACACATATACATGGTGGGGAAAAAAGAATCCAGCAAATTTACGAGATGGATGGCATAAGGAACAAAGCTGTTGCAGAATCTAGTAGTCCTGCTAGATATAAGAAAATAGAAGAAATGCATACAATCTGATGGAAGGTGGCTTTTGCTTAGTTTGTTTATTTCCCCCCCCCCCTTCAGTTGGGGTAGGCAACTTGTTACCCTGCAGATGCTTTTTGAAGTCTTCTTTTAGGATTTGGGAAAGCCAGTTTATTTATTTATTTATTTAATGGGACTTATATGCCGCCCTATCTCCCAAAGGACTCAGGGTGGCTAACAACAATAAAATACAAGAGAATACAAATATTAAAATTAAAATTAAACTATATCTATAGCCCCAATTAATAAAACCTTAAAACCAGATTAAAACCCCATTATCATCAGTCCAGGTCGGCCTGTTGGAAAAGAAATGTCTTAAGGACACGACGAAAGGACCGGAGGTCTAGGGTCATCCGGAGCTCCAGGGGAAGCTGATTCCACAGGGCAGGTGCCCCCACAGAGAAGGCCATCCCCCTGGGGGTCGCCAGCCGACATTGTCTGGCCGACGGCACCCTGAGGAGGCCCTCTCTGTGTGAGCACACAGGGTAATGGGAAGTCGTTCCTGGGAGCAGACGGTCCTGCAAGTATCCTGGGCCTAAGCCATGTAGGGCTTTAAAGGTAAGAACCAGCACTTTAAATCTCACCCGGAGAGCAACCGGTAACCAATGCAGCTCACACAGGAGGGGTGAGTTTGGTGTAGTGGTTAAGGTGCTGGCCTAGAAACCAGAAGACTGTGAGTTCTAATCCTGTCTTATGCACAAAAGCTGACTGGAAGACTTTGGTCAAGTCATTCTCAGCCTAGTCCAATCCACTTTGGAACCTTGTTGTTGCTGGAAAAATAGGACCATAGGAAGAATTAGGTAAATTTGCTGCATTGAGTTACTTATAAAGTAATAAAGGCAGGATAAAAGGTGATAGATAGACAGACAGTTTTCAACTCAAATGTAGGAGCTGGAAAGGTAACAGATCACCAGAAATGACTATACAGTGACAGACAGAATATTCACCCACTACTTCTTGAGCCATTTCATTGTAAAATAAGGACAATGCCCTCTGCACTTTGTCCATGAACAGTGACTAAAATGCTTTTCCTTTATGAAATACTTTTTTCAACAGAAAGCTGTTCTTTCTCAGAAGGAGTGAGAAAGTTTGCCAAAAAAAAAGGCAGATCTTTTCCGTCCAGCAAAATAGTCGTCTACTGTGATGGTTTGGAAAAGAATATCAGAGAATAACAGAGTTGGAAGGGACTGAGAAAGTCTTCTAGTCCAACCCCTGCTCTATACCATTTCAGACAAATGGCCATCCAGTGTCTTAAAAGCCTCCAGTGATGGAGCACCTGCAGCTTCTGAAGGCAAACTGTTTCACTGATTAATTGTTTTAACTCTCAGGAAATTTCTCCTTATTTCTAGGTTGGTTCTCTGCTTGATTATTGCCATCCATTGGAAAACTGTTACCTAATTTGCCCTTGTTAACAGAGAAAATAGATATTGTAAAACCATTTCATGCAGAACACAAGCTTTTTCTCTCATAATTCTGTTGGATGGCTTCCAGAAAACATGTGGTTGGCCACTCTGAGAAGAGAATGTTGGATGGGATGGGCCTTGGATTTCATCTAATGGGTCTCCTTTATGTGCTGATCAGAACTGTAGACGTCAAAACTGGGAGATAAGATTCCATCTTCCATCTTTTATTTACTATGAGCTTTTTTGCATGGTTTGCAGTAAATAAAAGATGAATACTGTATGGCTTTCTTTTGATCATTGTAATCCTTGTGTTCTTCAGTTGCTAAGTTGTGCCCAACACTTTGCAACCCCATAGAGCACAGCACGGTCTCCACAGTCTCCTTGAGTTGACCAAATTCATGTTCATTGAATCAATGACACCGTCTAACTATCTCATCTTTGCTGCACCTTCTCCCAGTGGTGGGATTCAAATATGTGAACAACCAGTTCTCTGTGTGGATGATGCTTCCGGAAGTCCATTCTGGGCCTGGGCAACAAAAAAATAGCTACCGGTTCTGCCGAACTGGTGTGAACTGGCTGAATCCCACCACTGCCTTCTCCTTTTGCCTTCAGTCTTCTCCAACATCACAGTCATTTCCAATGGCTCCTCTTTCCTCATTTAGTGGCCAAAGTATTTTATCTATCCTTCCAAAGAACAGTCAGGGCTGGTTTCTTTTATGACCTTGTAACCCTACACTAATGTTACTGTATATTATACTCTCCTTTATTGTCTCATATTTTTCCCCCAAAGAAGCTTTTTTATTTTTTATTTTTCCACTGCTCTCAATCACTTTCTCTTCCAGAAAGCTTTTAAGTGAGGAAAGAGATTGTTCCAATTACTTGTGAAGTGAGAAGAGTTTAATATAAAACTGGCTCTTCCAACATTCTTCATTGATCTGTTTAAAATGTAAAATTTATGGAAATTCATGGGAGTGTTGTTCTGCTCAACCTGAAGTGCAAATCATCATTATCCCGATCTGTTGGTCAGAGTTTGGAAAAGATGTGGTGGATTTATAGTTTCCCAAAGTGGGAAGAATTTGGAGCAGGAGAAAAGCTTCGTGTGAAGAGAAAGAAGTGTAAGGAAGAGGAGGAAAAGAGATGCTTCTGGAGGAGGGGGCTGCAAATCATTTTCTTGGAAAGTTCCTATTTTTGTAAAAGTTAGTTTTTGTAAGGGGCATGCCCCCCAAACTGCCTCTCTCCCAAGCTGCAAAAAGAATCAGAGAAATTGGACAGAATTTTTAAATTAACAAAATGAAAATTCATCTCTGTTTTGACAAAATCATAAATCCAGGAAAAGATTTGAAAAGATATGGGGAAAGAACAAAGGGAAGCTTCTGTCCTTCTAAGAATAAATCAAAATGGAATGGTTCAGGATTTTCAAAGCAGATGAAAATAGCCAGGCAACAGTGATGCTGAAGATGTTCTGGTTTGTTTGTTTTCCACTGGGAGGGTTGTGTAGCAGACACCACTGGCACGGCAATGACAGGAAGAAAATACAAAGAGCTTCACTTGGCACATTCATACCTCGTGATCTGGAAAGTCAAACAATATCAAGAGGATTGATTTAGTGTCAGTGTCTGACATAAATCTCCAAGAATGACTGCTAAGCAACTAAGAGGGCACAATGCATTGTTTCTGGATTGCGCTTTTAGCACAGTTCATTCATTTTTCTTCAGCTTAAGCTGCATATGGAATTACAACTCATTTACTATTCTTCCAGGAGTGTCTGTACATCATCTGTGTTACAAAGCCAGGTGATGGATGAAAGAATAATGCAGCCTAGCACAGCCTATTAGCAGTATGTTTACTTTCAAACACAACTTTAATTTGCCTTTAAAAAATGTTCAGGAGAAATTTGAAGAATTCATCCACCCCAATTTCTCTGTCCACAAAGTTATTGGAAAATGTTGAAAAGTCAATTTGTGCCCAGCAATATTTGCAATGGCTTGGTATGATTACTATACCTACTTGACAGTAGAGATTTAGATGTTTTCTAGATCAATGAGGAAAAAAAAATCATCTATCTCAATTTCTTTGCATTATGCAATTCATATAATACTTTAACCACAGCCAATTTACTCCAGCACTTCCAAAATTAATATATGATTCTGCTTACTATGGACTCCTTCAAAATCAGCTCTCTCTGTCTCTATGGATAATTCTCTCGTAGCCTGAGGAGGAAAACCCAATAACCTGCAATGATTTATCATTGCAAAGTCTTGAGAGTATCAATCTGGTGCCTTTAAGTTATTAAGCAAAAAGTAGAATTATCATTTTAGGTAAACTTCTGTAATGAAATAATTTGGACCAAATTTGACCATAGCAATAGTAAAAAAACAAAACAAAAAACAATCTGTTTCCTTGATTGCTAGTTGCACAATCTACTCACACAAGTTACAGCTGGGAAAAGAATTAAAATCTGTGCATCTGTGTATATAGAATATAGACAATGGTCAGTAGTCAGCACAGTGCGGTAATGCTGAGTGCCTGCTCTAATTTTTCTTACCCAATTGCCTAATCAAAGATTAAAAATAAATAAATGTAACATAACTAGAGAAATGCTGATATCTCCAGAAATACATAAACCACACGAGACTACTGACAGGATGTTACCTGTCTCCCATGCAGAAGCAAGTTGAAATGGCTGCTGGCAATGCCAGGAAGTCTCAGAGAGATCAAAAACCATACGATTAAAAATGTATTTCAGAAATAAACAGTGTAAATCACAGCAATGAAGTATAAATTAGAAATGAGTTAGTGTCAGAGATATTCGTATCTCTTTGGAGGGAGAAAGTGAGAGAGAGGAAGAAGAAAATAATAGGGGCCTTCAAAAGTGCAATAAAGTATTGCTAGTAAGGATTTGTTTCTCTTTCCTCTTTTTGTCATCTATAGAGTAGTCTTGGAGACCCCGCAATGAAGCCACAAGTGTGTAAATCTCAATATCAAACAAAGAAGATCACAAGGATAACTTCATTCTAATTTGCACTGGGCAAAATTCATCTCAAGTCCTGGTCCAGTTTTGGGTACCACAGTTTAAGAAGGATTGAGACAAGCTGGAGCAGGTACAAAGAGAGGCCATGAGCATCACCAGGAGATTTAGGATGCCAAACAGAAGTCAAGATCTATTCTTTATCAATCCAGAATACAGGGCACCAAGTAATGGTGTTAAGCTAGAAGGGATCGAATGTTAGGAAAAATAACCTAAGAGCTCTTGTTTCTTAGGAAGTAAGTAGGTTGCCCTTCATTACTTTTAAGCAGAAATTCAACAGACATTTGTCAGGAATACTCTAAGTCTTGGTAACTGCATGGTGCAGATCATGGCTTTAAAAGGCCACTTCCAACTTTTATAATTCTACATAATAAAAAATAATGATTGTCATATATACTGTAACTCCATAATAGGGCCAGATAGTTCTTAGAAGAAACTACAATGGCACAAAACAGCATGCAAACATTTAGTTTCCCCAGAAGCGTTCATCAGGCAAGCTTTTATAAAACAAGTAAGGGACAGTAAAGACACTAAAGGTAAAGCCAATAATAGAATAGAATAGAGCTGGAAGGGACCTTGGAGGTCTTCTAGTCCAGCCCCCCCCCCCCCGCTCAAGCAGAAGAACCTATACAATGTCATATTATGTCATATAATGTTATATTATGAACAACAAGAGAAATGAAGAGGAGAAAGGGATAAAGAGAAAGATAGTAAAGTGGTTCAGCAGTTCAAAGATAGTTTATGTCTATTCATAAGATGATAATAATAATGATGATGATGATGATGATGATGATGATGATGATGATGATGATGATGATGATGATGGAAGGGACCTTGGAGGTCATCTAGTCCAACCCCATTCAGACAAATGGCTGTCCAGTCTCTTCTTAAAAACATCCAGTGTTGGAGCATTCACAGCTTCTGGAGGCAGGTTGTTGCACTGATTAATTGTTCTAACTGTCAGGAAGTTTCTCCTTAGTTCTAGGTTGCTTCTCTCCTTGATTAGTTTCCATCCGTTGCTTCTTGTCCTGCCTTTGGGAGCTTTGGAGAATAGCTTGACTCCCTCTTCTTTGTGGCAGCCCCTGAGATATTGGAATACTGCTATCATATCACTCCTCGTCCTTCTCTTCATTAAACTAGACATACCCAATTCCGGCAACTGTTCCTTATATGTTCTAGCCTCCAGTCCCCTGATCATCTTGGTTGCTCTTCTCTGTACCCTTTCTAGAGTCTCAACATCTTTTTTACATCGTGGTGACCAAAACTGGATGCAGTATTCCAAGTGTGGCCTTACCAAGGCATTGTAAAGTGTTATTAACACTTCATGTGATCTTGATTCTATCCTTCTGTTAATGCAGCCTAGCACTGTGTTGGCTTTTTTGGCAGCTGCAGCACACTGCTGGCTCATACATAAGTGATTGTCAACTAGGACTCCAAGATCCCTCTCACAGTTTAATAGAAGCCATGATGATATCATGTGAGCCATGACATCATTCCACAAATGATGTGAATTATGCAATATACATTATTTGTCTAATGATGTCAAGGTATATGACCTAAGTTGCCTTTATGCATGCATCTATTACAAGTAGGAACTCAGTCAAACTCTTGGCCTTGCTGGCTCTCTCTCCTAGTTTTGTTATAGTGATTCCTACTTTCCTTTTGTTTGATGTGAATGTTGGTTGTGTTTCATGACCCCCTCATCAAAAATGTTAACTAATGTCCATGTATTACAATCTTCTGTTCCTTGTCACCAGCCAGGTCTTGTTCTTTAACTAAAATCTTAAACTTTGGGTAGTTTCCAATCTGTCATGCGAATTATTACTGAACTACAACTCCCAGCTTGTCAGTGACTAATGCAGGTCAATGCTGGGAGCCATAGTTCAACGATAAGATAGGCAGCTGATAGCATGCTAAATATTGTTGAATCTAGATTCTAATGGCATATGTTAACGCTGGTCTAAGTCCAGTATTGCATCTGAGTATTGATTGGATACTCCACCCATTGATTTGGAGTAACCCCCTAGATCTTACAAACAGAGTAAGCAGAAATGCAACAGTGTAAAAAAGCAACCAACCAACAACACAACCTCCTAGATAAACTCATATTCTGTGCTGTTGCATATTCTATGATTCCCCTTGTGTTGCTCCTAAGCTGAAGAATGCACATCTCTGAGAGTTTCTTTCACCCACTCTCCCTCTACTTTTTGGAAAGAAGACAAGATTCTCCTCTTTAAGCAGCCCTTTAGTTTAAACACATTTTTAAAAATCAGATGTTGTTTATTCTTTCTTCCCAGCTGCCTTGAGTACCCCTGTGAATAATACAAATTAAATTCAGGAGGGGGAGGAAGAAGAGGAGGGGAAAAAGGAGATAATTATTTTCTTTATAATGGGGAAGCTTAGTTTTGCTGGATTTGATCTCAACCTTGTCCCATTGCTTATGTACTTGTCAAAGTCTATGATGGAGGACATATTGATAAACAGAGGGTAAATCAATAAAAAGAATCTATACAAATCCAAGGAAGTCATTGTTTTTGTAAGGAAGCTTCCATTTTTTTCATGGCTGGTCCTGAGGAATAAGTTTTAGCATGTTGTTGATATTCATTTGTTTTTCCTTCCAGTTTTCCTGAAACAAAGTACTCAGATGAAAGATTTAACTACCTGAAACCATTTATTTTGGTAGCATTTCCACCATTAACCTTAGATCATCCTATAAAGACAGCTGGAAAAGAAACAAATAAACACATCTCATTCATCACGAAGTGTGATAATAGAATGTTTTACAAACAGGCAAAATGCTTCTCTTTTGAAAGGAAACTGTGCAATTTTTTACACTGCATATGCAGAAATTCCCCAGGCGATTCAAGAAAGCAAAGTTATATATAGGCATCAAAGTGTTTTCATGACATCCTATTAACAGCTGGGACATTGCCGGAGGGACTCCTGATGTCATCAGAGCATTTTAAAGAAGGAACCAAGGAATGAGTTAGGGGAATCTTAATGTCAACATTGAAGCATATCCTTCAGTTAATTTGCTCTCAACAAGAGATGATGATATCTATGTATCCATGTATCTCTATAGGGAGGGAGAGAAAATACGAAACTGCTCAAGGAGACAATCACTTGTTTTTGGCATCTCCTACCTCTTCGATCTTTTTTTTCTCTCCACAAAGAAAACCATTCCTGAAGGCAAGAAAGGACTGTGGTAGGCACAAAGAAGTTTGCAGTAGGGTGAGAAATTTATGAGAATCCAATGGGGTCAGCCCTACCAGGAGGCAAAATGAGATTGTTTTTCCCTGCTTCATCTGGTATAATAATTTGGCTGCCTATGGTGATGAATACACACTGTTTTGGTTGCAAGGGAAACTACATTTGTTGTCCACCCAAACTAGTTACTTGGGGTTCCAAATCTATTGTTAATGTTTATATGTGCATGCAGAGCATTTCTGCAGCTAAAGGACATCCTTGCTGAATACTTCAAAGGCAGCAAATAGAGATTCTATTTCAGAAACAGACATACAAACAAGAGGCAGACTTCAAGTGTCCAAATGTTTAAAATAATATAAAGCCAATGATTGTCATATAATCAATGTGTTGTGTGGTGCAGTCGTCAAAGTGCTTGGACTGGTGCTGGGGAGAGCAAAGTTTTAGACCTCTTTCTGAATCACAGACATTCACCGGATGACTTTTGGGTTAGTCACACTGTCTCAGCCCAATCTATCTCATAGAATTTTTGTTCTGGAAAAAAAATCGGATGAGAGAGTGCTATCTACATCCCCTGGATCTCCTTCCCCAGCCATATGGCTGGCAGATAGACAGACAGACAGACAGACCAAGGTAGCATAGATGTTTTTCAGGAGATATCTACATTGAAGTAGGCATCTAGGTTAGTATTCTTCATCAAAGAGTTGCCATCATATTCCTTGTGGTAATTTGGAAAACTGGACATGGTGGCTATTGGAGGACAGATGAGAGGAATTTACTCATTTCCTCTCGACTTAGTGTCCTTGTTAACTCTTTCCCCTCAATCTCTGCATATGTTACCTCAGGTGCTTCACAGATGCACCCAGATATATCAGACCCAGATATATCACAGTAAATAATGTGTTCCATTAATCACATTTATATCTTTAAAATAAATATTTAAATAAATAAAAAAAGAAAAGAGGGAGGCAAAGGAGGTAAAAAAATGAGGTGAAAAAATTTGAGTGCATATACAGAATAACTAAAACTCTTCAGTTCAAGATGATATTATAAGGGGTTTCCAATGTCAAAAACATGGACTTTGGACTTTGTAATATATTTTACAGAACATACTGTGTAAAACTGAACAACTTGTTCTTCTTGTAATGGAAGTTATTCTCATTTTTTCCAATGCCGTAATTAGTAAGCATCAGAGTGATTTTTTTTTGCCTTTGTGATAGTTCAGCTTTCATAACCATATAATACATTAAAACTAAGGAAACCATAACCTTAATAGTGCCTACAGTACCATTGTAGTCAGTTTGATGTCTCTGCATTTTAATTTTTTTATCTAGATTTTTCATAGTCTTTCTCTCAAGACTATGTGCAGAGACATCTTTATTGCATAGTTACAATCAAAATTGCTGTGAATTTTTGAGCCTAGAAAAATCAAGTTCAACTTCTCTGTTTTAGATTACGGTTACTTGCTGATATTCTTTACTGCTGTTGTTGTTTAAACAGGCTAGTTTTTGCATTCGCTTCTTTTACCTTTAACAAGACATTCCTTAATTCTTTCTCACTTCCCAATTTTCTCTTCTGGCAATGTAAAAAAATTAAAGGGTCATTGATTCATATCATTTGGTCCTATAAATCACTAATAATATATATTTAATGTATACTGTATAAATAGATTTATGAGGATTTTTAGTGTTAAAGATTTTATATCTTGAAACTTGAGAATAACTATTTTTGAAGAGTTTTGGTTGTTTCTAAGAATATTATTTTAATAGAGTAGAAAAGTAGCAATATTCTTGATATTAAGGATTGTATTAATCATTGTTGGGGAGAAGTTTTGGGATTAAGATAAATCTTTTATCCAGAATGATTTTTTGTTTGTTTGTTTCAGACTGTACCTATTTTGGTAACTGATGTACCACTTAAACAATGACAGGAACATGTATCAACATTTATACTTCAAGGGAAGAATATCAGTTATTACATAATATAAGTTAAATATAAGGCATTACAAATGTGAATGAGAATTGGGTTTACCAAATATGAAACTATATTTTGCTGCATGCTGTTTAGTTTCAATAAAACAGTGGGGGTGTTGTTAGGAAACAGAAATCCCAAAGGTGCTTTATCAAGAGGTGACTGGACTTTCTTGTTTTTCTTTGAAGACACTTCACTTCTTATCCAAGAAGCTTCTTCAGCTCTGACTGGATGGTGGGGAATGGGAAGATTTACATTCCTTGCAGACAGTTGGTCATATGCATTCTTTTAGAGAGTCATTGAGGCCACAGAGGTTTATCTGTGTCCTCAAGGTCACCTGAGTAGTGCAAATGGGTGTGGAGTCTTCATGGAACTGCTGAAAGGATTGTGTTGTAGACTGGGGATAGTTGATGTCATATCCTTCCCTCTCTATTGAGAGAGGGCTGTTCAGTTTTGACATAGATGGCCTCTTTGACTTCTCTTTCAAAGCAGCGGTGCTCTCTGTCCAAAATGTGGATTTTGCTGTCTTCAAAAGAGTGGCCTTTGTCTTTTAAGTGCAGATGGACTTCTGAAAGTTGTCCTGATGGGTTTGTTCTCCTACGTTGTGCCATGCGTTTATGAAGTGGTTGTTTTGTTTTCCCAATGTATAGATCTGCACATGTGTCACTGCACTGTACTGCATATACCACATTGTTCAGTTTGTGTCTGGGTGTTTTATCATTGGGGTGGAGAAATATAAATCCTTCCATTCCCCACCATTCCAGTCAGAGCTGAAGAAATGTCTTGGATGAGAAAAGAAACACCATCAAAGAAAAACAAGAAAGTCCAGTTGCCTCTTGAAAAAGCATCTTTGGGACAACCATGACCTGGGTGACTGAGAATCTCCATAGACATTAAGAAACAGAAGGCAACTGGATTTAGAAGGTCATGTCTTGAGATTTGGGTGGCATGCATATCTATTGTATGATAAACCTGAAGTGAATGTAGATTTTAAAAATTATTCTGTTAGACAGTCTATTCTTAAAGTATGGAATCAATATAAATTCAGCATTTGTCCAAACACCTTGATGGCTTTCAGCACAAGAAGCATTTTATAGATGAAAAATGGTAAGTAAACATAAACGGTTAACCTACTGAGATGTATTAGAATTTTCTCAAGAGGATTGTAAAATGAAATAAAGAGAAGATATAACAGACAGATATTCTTGTCAATGGTTTTCTTATGCACAATTAACAGAAAACTTTAAAGTGGATAAAAGATGTTATGATTTTGAACAAGGTACGATTGAATTTAAAATAAAATTATGTACTAATGTTGAACTCGTTATTGATAAAATGTATAAACTTTTACTGAAATATGAGACAGAAGAACAATGAAAGAACATGTGATAAAATGGTCTGAATGATTTGATTATAATATACAAATGGATCAAATGGAAAAAATGTGTGGCTCAAGAAATTGAAATTTATATTAAGTTCTAGCATTAAAGATAATTTTTTATAAGATGAATGTAGCACAGGTATTTGTCACCAGAGAAATTGTCCAGAATGTATAAAGTCACTTCAAATTTTTGCTGGCAATGTGAACAATATGAAGGGACATTTTATCGTGTTTGGTTAAAAAAAGGCCAAAACATTTTAGATACAAATGCATGCACTAATTTAGAAGATTTGAAAGATTAAAATCCAAATGAAACCAGAGACTTTTCTTTGGGCAAGGAACTAGAAAAAACTTTATTTTCATATATGACAACTGCAGTGACATTGTTATATACTTAAAAGTGGCTCAACACTACATAAAACAGAGTAATGGTTGGTGAAGATTAAAATTTGTGGAGAGAATTAGATTTCCTAATCTTTGATTAGGAGAAAAAATACATCTATATTTATGATCAACTAGAAGGCTCTTATAGACATTTTGCATGAAACAGAAAAAATACACTTATAATTTTGATAAACAGAAAAAATGGACAATAGAAAATATTGTGTTGTTAATAATCAGAGTAAGAAAGAATTTTGTAAATGTACTTATATTTGCTACAAAGGAAATTGGAAATTTCTACTTTTTCTCTTTAATTCTTTTTTCCTCAACTTTTCCTTTTATTTTTTCTTTCTTTTTTAATGCTTCTGCTCTTTATTAGTTTGACTTAGTTTTTATATGTTTTGTGAAACTTTAATAAAAAATATATATTTAAGAAGATTAAGGATTGAATTAAGGAGGAGTGCAACATCATTTCTAAAAGGGAATTCTATCTATTAATCTAAAAATGATTCAATATGTTTTTCTATGGCATAGATTTTATGACATTTTGTAATATTAAGGAATCATTAAATATTTTCTCCAAAGTAGATTTACAAACCTTTTTGATATGTAACTAATATGAAATACAAATCAAGAATATAGATTCCCTTTCTATTTTTGTTTTGTTTTCTATTTCTTAAAAAATATATTTCTTTTCTTTTATTTTTTTTTCTTTCTGAGTTTATTGATGTTTCTTCTAGTAATTTTAATTCCAGTTTCTGTTTCTACTAGTCCAGCATTTCTCAGGATATAGTCAATTTATGAGTTCATAGCTAAGGTAGTAGTATGTATACATTCTTGAATTTTCCTTTCCCAATTTTGAACCAATTTCTATTTTGACTATTTCTTCTTCATCATACACACTGTATCCTTTGATAGGTAGTTGGGGTAGCTCTGTAGATATATCCATAATTTGTTGTGACCTATCTAGTCAAAAGCCTTTATGTCATCAATAAAGCAAAATAACATATATTTTGCCTTTTTCATTGTTTATCAGAAGATAGCAATGTGATGATGTGTGATCGGCCACTTTTGAATCCAACTTGTACATCTGATAGCAACTTGTTCCATTTATTGTTGAAGTCTAGACTGCGTTGTCTTATAGATGCATTAGTGAAGTAGAATTGTTCCATAGTTTGAACATTCTTTTAGCACTGTCATTTGGCAGGTCATGGTGGTAATGGAATATAAATTGTTTTTCTCTCTCTCTAAACTTTTGTCCACTACTGTGTATGCTATATTGCTTAAAAATTCTATGCTGCACCTTAACTGGATCATTGCAAGATTGTGAACTGTTCTGCTTGTATTTTGTTAATTTCTGCAGGTTTGTCATTAACAATATTGTCTAGGGAATATTTAACTTCACTTTACAGAATGTCTGGTTCTAGCTCAGTGAACAAACATATTATTGGTTTTAAAACTATCTGTTTATTTCAAATATATTTATGCTGCCTACTCATACACTTCTAGGTGCTTTACAATATACAGTACATCCATTAAAACATCCATAAAAGTCAATTTCCTACTAAAATGTTCCTATCCTCAGTTAAAATCTATATTCCTGGTACCCTATAAAGAGGACTGTTTCTACCAATTTCCTAAATAACAAAACAGTGAAGGCTAAGCTGATCTTGGGGGGCAAACTGTATCAAAGTGAGGAGAGTGCCATTGAGAAATGCCAATCACTAAGTTCTAGCTCACCTGATATCTCGAGATGGGCACCTACCTTATCATTAAAATTAAAATTGACTTATCTTTTCATTATCCTTCACGTACAAAAAGAAAATGTCCAGTGAAGAGCCTCTCTATCCATGGAGGATGTTTGTATGATTGAAGACCCCAATTTTCCAGTGTCAGAATAACAGAGTTGGAAGGGATCTTGGAGGTGTTCTAGTCCAACCCTTGCTCAGGTAAGAGACCCTACTCCATTTCAGACAAATGGTTGCCCAATCTGTTCTTAAAAATCTCCAGTGATGGATCACCCACAACTCTTGAAGGCAATCCATTTCACTGATTAATTGTTTTAATTGTCAGGAAATTTCTCCTTATTTCTAGGGTTAGGGTTAGTTTCCATTGGAAACTAATCAAGAAGAGAACCCACTCTAGAACAGATAGTGTCCACTTCCACTTGTAGAAGATCAAATTATTGGTTTTTTATTCCCTCATGAAAGCCAGCTAAGCCATCATTTTTGACTTTTGCTTTCCTTATTTCACTCTCAAAAGCCAGGACTTAGCCAATCTTGGCTGGACTTGACTTAGTTTCTGGATTGGGACACCTGGGAATTGATTGATTGGGTAGATTGGGCAGAATGGGACATTGAAAGAAAAAAAAGATACCAGAAAAAGGCAGTGGCAAACTGCTTTGACAATACTGCTAAGAAAAGGAGTCATTGTTGGTGTGAAACCTATAGCATTGACTCTTCAACACCTCTTGAACTACAACTCTTTTTTTAATAGACTGGTAATCTCAGGTCACTGACTTTTTTGCCATGTGTCTTTCCTTGGGAGGGTGTAATTAAGTAGGTGCTAGGCTCTGACTGTCCTTATAAAGTATTTCCTGTAAATAAAACTTTCTGCTATAGTTATAAAACTCGCTTGGCTAATGATTGCTCAAGTCATGTTCCCAATCTCAGGAATGCTCATGTGCAGATTCAGAATGCTTCAACTCTGCCAAAATACATGTTTGCTTTCAACTGGTTTTACTATAGCATCTAAATACAGTTTTATTTTTTTGTGTTGATTTCCTATCATCTAATTGGAATTCCACATCCTGCCCTCAGTCTGGTCACCTAAAAAGAAAGAATCTTGGAGTCCTAGTGGCCAATCGCTTAAATACAAGCCAGCAGTGTGCTGCAGCTGCCAAAAAAGCCAACATGGTATTAATACCATTTTGTAATGCCTTGGAAAGACCACACTTGGAAAACTGCATCCAGTTTTGGTCGCCACAATATAAAAAAGATGTTGAGATTCTAGAAAGAGTGCAGGGAAGAGCAACAAAGATGATTAGGGGACTGGAGGCTAAAACATACGAAGAATGGTTGCTGGAATTGGGTATGTCTAGTTTAATGAAGAGAAGGACTAAGAGTGATATGATAGTGGTGTTCCAATATCTAAAGGGCTGCCACAAAGACAGGTGTGTGTCAATCTATTCTCCAAAGCACCTGAAGGCAAGACAAGAAGAAATGGATGGAAACTAATAAAGGAGAGAAGCAACCTAGAACTAAGGAGAAATTTCCTGATAGTTAGAACAATTAATCAGTGAACAACTTACCTCCAGAAGTTATGGATGCTTCAACCCTGGAGGCTTTTTAAGAAGAGATATTTGACACAGATCAAAAAAGTGAAGATGAATTAAGATATTAAATTTAGTAGCTGGAACAGTAAAGTGTACAATGCACCAGAACACACAGTTGTCATTAATTGGTTGAAGAATTCTGGCTCATGCATGAGGCAATCTACACTATGATTGGTTTCTGTGGGTGTAAATTTCCTTCCCCCCCCCCGCCTTTTTCTTCTGTGTGCTCTGTATACTGTTTGATTGACTTCATGATATTCCTATGTTCCTGACCATCTTTTCTGCTATAAATATAAATGATAAAAATATGTATTTATATTAAAATACAAGTTTGTGTCAGTGTCTCTGACTCCATTTGGACAGCTTGCTGTATAATTCCTCGACAAGATGTACTGCAGATCTTTAACTTCTAGGGGTTTGGCTGAAACCAAGATTCAAGTTCATTTTAGCTCTTCAGTTGACCATTTCCAATAACCACACATTCAGAGAAAAAAAGTAGAATCATAATATATATGCTGTGCTGAATTAAAAGGAGAAGTTAGAGGTCATGGCTGAGAATTCCCGATGTATCTGAAGGTCATCAGATGGGAGAACCCTGGACTATGCTATATGTTTTGCAGTATTCCTGAGATTTCAGATAAGGACCTTTCCAAGTCCAGCTGCAGATTCCAAGAAGTCAAATAGGGATCATTTTGTTTGTGCTGCACACAGCTATAAAGCTATGAGCTTTCCCAAGAGCAATTGCAATAGCTTTAGCACTTAGATTTATATACAGCTTCACATGCTTTACAGCCCTCTCTAAGCAGTTTATAGAATCAGCACATTGCCCCCAACAATCTGGGTCCACATTTTACCGACCTTGGAAGAATGGAAGGCTGAGTCAACCTTGAGCCAGTGAGAATCGAACTGCTGGCATTGAGCTGAGTTGGCCTGCAATACTGCATTCTAACCACTACACCCCCACAGTTCTTCATGATCAGATTTGCTTAGCTCTAAAGCTAGAAAGGAGCCCGGCAGATGGTTTCCAGCCTTAGATACACCATCAAACTATTTGCCTTAAGGAGCAGAATAAGGGGGGGGGGATGACTTATCCTGAGCATTGTGGTAAGAATAATTTAAATAAATAAATAACATCCTAAAAAATGACAAGACAGTAGAAAATGGAATTTGGTCACTAAAACCAACTGCATTTTGTTAAACCAGACAGGAGTTTCTTCCAATTTAAGTAGTAACTGTTAGCAGCATGTGACATTTCTAGTCTGTCCAGGGTGTTAGTAGTACATGACAGGTCAAGTCTATTACCTTCATAAAAGCAATGAATATCTATCCTGGCACACCACACTGTTGAATCCCTCTGAGTATTACCAATGTCATACTAAATATTGTCAGCAGTATTTATCTGCTCTTCATCTCTGTCATTCATAGGAGTATCAAAAAAACAAACAAAAAACAACCCTACCCTACCTGCTTACTTTCTCAAAAATATAGTTTCTCCTCTTCACTCTCTCCAGTGCTACAAACTGCATAGAAGATCTTTTAAAAAAAATCCAGGAGAGTTAATTTGTCCTCCTGGCACTTGTAATTAAAATTACAAATCCTCCAGGGTGGAGTGAGGTGGGGAGAATACCGGTAAAATGAAGGTTATTGTTGTCTCTATTATTAATTAAATATTATCAGATGGTGCAATTTAAAATAAAAGATCCGCCACTAAGATTTGATGCTCCCTATTATCCTCATTAGGTAAATGGTAAAATAAAGATGAATGAATTAACAAGGAGATGAATTAATGATTAAGGCAGCCTGGCACACTTTAGATTAGATTCCATTAAGAGTGAGGGGTGAATGTCAGGGTGAAACTGTTGCATCCCATCTGTAATTCAAATACATGTTGAAATGAAAATGAAAATTAAGATTTAATTGAAATGGTTCAAGTCAGAGTGACTGCCAGTCAGTGCATGGATTACTGGGTTGGGTCTAAAGGTTTTTCTTGATATCGGAGCAGCTACATACATTCTGTGCTGACTGGGTTTACATTAGGAATTGGTCAACCTAGAGCACTTCCAAACTGGTTGATTGATTGACTGATTTAAAGTTATGGTTGTGGACCAAAAGAAGAATAAGAAATTAGGTACAGTAAATTAGATAAATGAATATCAGGAGATTTACAATTATATCTGCAAACCCCACATAGGCATCAGGAAGGGTATCCAGCCAATAAATGCTCAGCTCCATCCAGTTGCCCTGATTCTACCCCAAATTAAGGGACTATAGGGTCATTAAAAAAAGGAGGAGATTTACAAATATGTATGATAGCTGATAGAAAAATAAAACATCAACATTAAAGATAAAAGTAGACCTCTTGAACTGCATAAATCATTGGAACTGTGATGGAATTTTGTCAAACACAACATCGTATGATTGCACAAAATCTCATGACTTTTATAGCAATTAAAAATCACCTAATAAGAAAGCAACAATTTCTGCCTGGGACTACCCCAAGTCTCTTCTGATAATGCACTAGGGACTCAATATGGGAGATGATGCAACTCTGAAGAACATGTGCAAAATCTGTATTTGTGAAGTGATGCAATATTTCCCTGCCAGCACCTTTGAGGATAGTGCATTAAATCATCCAAATGGCCCTTTTAAAATGATATGCTTTACTATATGGGGCAGCAGAAAAATGCCCTCTCCTTGCCAAGCTCTATTCTGCCTTAGCAACAAGAGCAGCAAGCGGTGCTCTCCTTACAGTTCTTGATGCTGGAGAAGTTACGAGTAAGAGCTGGTTCTCACAAAAAATAGCTGTTATTTTGCTGTTTACCTATTTTGAGTGGGATTGTGAACGTGTGTACTTGCACACAAAAAGACACACAGGGGTTTCTCATTTGCAAGCAGTGTGCTCACTATAATTCTTATGATGTAACCATAACATTCCTTCTAATCAGTTCTATTAACCAGGATTCCAGGATTCATCTAGAAGGCCAATAGGGAAAATCTAACATCAAGGAAAGGGATTGGTGGATTCTCCTGATTTTATTTTACCTTCCTCTTAATATCACTTGCTTTGATAAAAGAAAAGGAAAATAGACTCCTCCTGATAATAAAAGCAATAGAAAGATCAGCTATGTGAACTCTCTGGTTAATCAGAGCAGTTTGAAAAACTGTAATGCACTCATGGACATCCCCAGCAGTCTTCTCCACCACCAAAGTTAAAAAGCATTGTTGCTCTTTCTATCTGACTTCTTCAAAGTTCAACTTTTGCTTCCATAAATTGTCACAGGAATACTATGGCTTACGTGACACTGATCTTTGTAGGTATGGACACATCTTAATGTCTTTTCCAAGGCTTTCATAGCTATTCTACCAAGTGCTAGCCTACTATTTGATACTGGTTTGCTTTACTGTTGATACTGATCATAAATTTGGAAGTTATCTATGTCTTCAGTATCTTCAAAGTCATGTCTAAGGCATTGTAGCCAAGTACTGTTCTTGATATACCTATCCTAACTATGAAAACTCTTTGTTTTTCACATCCTAAGCAATAAGCATTATGATCTTCTGACTGAAAGAAGCCAATCCCATTCCATCTCAGTTTGGCAATGTCAACCTTATTTTTGCATTCCATATTCCCACTGCAATTCTGTATTTGCAGGTTCAGATTTTTCTTTCTGTATGGCTACATCAACAATGAGCTATCCTGTGGCTTTAATGCAACTATGTCATAAATACCATTAGGACTCTGAAAAATCCTCCAGTCTTCCTCAGTAGTATGTTGTGAGCCACCCATCATAGAGCACTACACTGTCAATCATTTTAGATTTTCTATCAATGTAAGGGGGAAGTTGTACCTTTGCCTTCTTCCATACACTATAAATTGATACCTTCCTTTGCCATTATCACTAAAGTGATCAACCACTGCCAGTACCTTCCAATATCAGTGCTGCACAATATAGGTGCCTGCTTGCTTTAACTGGGCAATAAGATGAAATTTAAGCCTTATGGGACCTTGTTGGAAATGTACACTTTTGATATATCTTCAGGCATTCACCATCATCATCATCATCATCATGTTGGAAGGGACCTTGGAGGTCATCTAGTCCAACCCCCTGCTCAGGCAGGAAACCCTATACCATTTCAGACAAATGGCTATCCAATCTCTTCTTAAAGACTTCCAGTGTTGGAGCATTCACAGCTTCTGGAGGCAGGTTGTTCCACTGATTAATTGTTCTGTCAGGAAGTTTCTCCTTAGTTCTAGATTGCTTCTCTCTTTGATTAGTTTCCATCCATTGCTTCTTGTCTTGCCTTCAGATGCTTTACAGAATAACATTATTGAAATGAAATGCACTTTGGACCTCCACCAGGATCTGACAGAGATTCATCTACATATTTCAGTAGCATTTCAGAAAGAAAGTGGAAGTCAACTCAAACATCAGAGTGAAGACCACTGACACCATGTTGTCACCTAAAGCAAAAGGATCACAAACATTTGCCTTAGATTTTGGTTGATTCAAGGTATCTTCTACAAACCTAAATGAATTAGAACAAGAGTGTGATTTCAGGACCCAATCTGGCTAGTCATCAGGACCAGAGGTTTAATCTTCTTAGCTTTCAGATTCATGCTGGAACCCATCTTTAGGGAACTTCTCTCTAGCAGAATGTGTACTTTGGGCTTTTAACACACTCTGTTAAAGAGAGGTTCCCTGAATATGGGGTCCAGCAAAGACTAAACCTCTGGTCCTGGTGACCAACCCAGTTTGGACACGTATATTCACCTTCATTCGTAAGGGTGTGATTGTTAGGTGAGTCCATCCTGACAGATACAGAATCTCTCTTAGCCATGTTTTTCTACCAGTATGTATATTGTCTCTCAGGTATCCCAAATTAAGATGAAATGGAAAGACCTAAAGGCTCTTCTGATCTGCCAGTCATACCCCTTACTACTCACCTGTGTGGACACAAATCATCCTGCAAGACAAGACTTCCATGATATTAAATATAAATTTGTGATTTTGTGGTATAAGTTAAAGAATCTCAGAGTTCAGGTGTTGTTGTCAATACTTCCCATTGGAGGCAAAAGAAGGGATTTATTTTTCAGATGAATTCTTGGTTGCAATGTTGATACATGCAATAGAGGGTTTCATTGGTCAACAATAGTACACACTTCAGGCAGGGGAAACTGCTTTGCTCTTAGAAAAGGAAAGGATATTTCTGGAAGAAGGCTGCTAATTTGATCTAGAGGGTTTAAACTAGTACACAAGGAGTAGGGAGTTATAGATCATTGATGAGCAATGAACTGGCAAGGAAGCAATAGAGGAGCAAATTCTGAAACTATTAGTTTAACAAAGAAATAAAAGTAACATAGGCATAAAGCAAAAGGAAGACAGAATGCAGGAACTCTAACCTACTACTTCAAATGTCTCTTTACTAATGCACAAAGTACGGATAACAAGCAAGGTGAGCTGGATGTTATGAGGCACAAAGGAAAAGACGATATAATATGGATTACAAAAACATGGTGGGATGAATGCCATCAAAGGAACATGAAGCTTGATTGGTACACCTCATTTCAGAGATGCAGGCAACACAAGGGAGGAGGTGGTGTAGCACTGTATCCCATTAATGAATTTTTATTTCTACAGATGTCCACTGGAGTAATTCTCCAAAGCACCTGAAGGCAGAACAAGAAGCAATGGAGGGAAACTAACCAAAGAGAGAAGCAACCTAGAACTAAGGAGAAATTTCCTGACAGAACAATTAATCAATGGAACAACCTGCCTGCAGAAGCTGTGAATGCTCCAACTCTGGAAGTTTTTAAGAGACTGGACAGCCATTTGCCTGAAATGGTATAGGGTTTCCTGCCTGAGCAAGGGGTTGGACTAGATGACCTCCAAGGTCCCTTCCAACTGTAGCAGTAGTAGTAGTAGTAGTAGTAGTAGTAGTAGTAGTAGTAGTAGTAATATGAGGGTTGAAAACATCTAGGTTCAGATACTAGGCAAGCAAGCATAAGGCACATCTTGCTAGGAGTCTGCTACAGACCACAAACCAGTCAGGATAAATAGATGAAGATTTATAAAAACAGTTATTTGAAGCCTCAAGAATTATGAAGTGGTTGTGACAGCATATTTCAATTATGCAATTATGTATTAGAAGACTAATTCTGCCAAACTCAACATGTCATTTAAATTCTTCACTTATGTTGGTCACAATTTTCTCTTTAAAAGATTGAGATGTATACTAGGGGAGGTGTTAGCTTGGATTTGTTCTTTATTAACAAGGAGGAATTGATAGGAGATACCACACTTGTGGGAATTGTGGAAGGAAGTGACCATGATATGGTCCTAATCCAACACCTTAACCATTATATCCCATTGGGCCACTATGGTTTTTGCTGGCCCTTCTCTCACACATCTAAGCACAGTGGACATTTTGTTGTTAAAACAAAAATAATTAATAGGTTGCAATCCATAGAACCTTGTAGCATGTTAAATGTGTCCATTTCATACATGGTTGTGTAAAAAGCCACACTTGGATCAGTAAGAGCAGGACAAAAAAACCAAGTTACTGTAGTTCCCATATATTTCCTCAAATCTGTCAATTTGGTGGCAATTTTAGAGGGCTCTATATGCATCTCCAAGGTTTGGGGAAGGGATATATGCTATGCAATGTACAGTAACTATAATGGCTGAGCAAAAATATCTAAAGTCCTGCCTTGCTTTTGCTGCAAAAGATTAAAATATCTACCTCTCTAGAAAACATTCCATACAGCATTTTTCTTTCTGCCCAAGATCCTTGCAATTAATTCTAGCATTCATTTTGGTGTCTTAGCTGTTGAGGAGTTACAAATGCTGCTAGTGTCTTTATTTGTCATTCCATTTTATGCCATAAAAGAAACACAAAGTGTCTATTGCTGTGTCTTTGACAAATCATATTCCACATACTGGTTAAATGACCAGAAAACCTCTTATTTTAGGTGGCCAAAATATTGCCTGGACATTTTAACGTATGTCCATGAACCTGGCAAAAATGGATAAATTAAATAAAATTGGAATGCCAGGAAATTAACCTAGTTCAGTGGGAACCAGAGGTCTTTTGAATACAATGGCCCATATCTATTTATGATAGAATTTAGCACTTCCTGATTTTGCTGCTTCCTCTTCAATTTGGTTTGTTGCACCTTTTTCTTTCCTGGTTGCAAAGGCTAAATTGTAACAGAGAGGGAGTTCAGAGAAGGGGGTGCCAAAGTCTTGTCCCTGATATTATTAACAAATAAATGAATTTGCACCATGCTAGCAAACAGTACTTAATGTGGATTTTGCCTGGACTGAACGGGAGACCCCTCCCAAAACTTCCATTTAGTGTGTTAACTGGCTCACTTTCCTGCATTTAATATTTGTGCTTTGCATGCAATGTGCAATTAAGTCATAAGCTATTTATATTCCCTCTAACTATGAGATAGGGACATGGTGGCTCAGTGGCTTAGGATGCTGAGCTTGTCGATCAGAAGGTTGGCAGTTTGGCAGGTCGAATCCCAAGTGCCGCGTAGCAGAGTGAGCGCCTGTTACTCGTCCCAGCTTCTGCCAACCTAGCAGTTCGAAAGCACGTAAAAATGCAAGTAGAAAAATAGGGACCACTACGGTGGGAAGGTAACAGCGTTCCGTGCGCCTTTGGCCTCTAGTCATGCCGGCCACATGACCACGGAGACATCCTCGGACAAGTGCTGGCTCTTCGGCTTTGAAACGGAGATGAGCACCAGCCCCTAGAGTCGGAAACGACTAGCACGCATCTGCGGGGGAACCTTTACCTTTACCTTTAACTATGAGATGGGTGGCAAATAAATTTAATTAATTAATGGTTTAAAGAAACTCCTATTAAAATTTTGTGTAATAGAAAAGAGTATTCTTTTTTATTAATAGATTAAATTAGAAGATCCCATTTGATGGGACAAATGGGAAGGGGTGATTTATTTATTTTTTACTTTTAAACACCAGAGATTTTGATGGAATTTTGTCCAGAAGGCAAGAGAATTTCTCGAAAAAAAATCAAAGAGGATTTGGAGGAAATTCAAATGGAACTGTCAGAAAAGACTTACACAAAAACTCCAACAGGTGCAACAGAAAACTGAAAGGGATGATACTGATCTAGGCACTACAGGTATCAATTTTCTAAATTTTATGTTTGATTCTAGATTACAAATGCTTAATGTGGAATACAAATGGAGCAAATGCTACCCAGAATAATTATTTTTTATTTTAAAAAAATAAAACACCACATAATTTATCTACAACAGACACATATTAGAAATTAGGACATAAAATATTTGTTTTATAAAAATTGTGGATAATTTATTTCAGCAGGAACAAAAAAAGTGTTGTTTTGTATGTAATTCCAAACTAAAATCTGAATTTATATTGACTGTTTACTATGATAGATTGGTTGGGTTGAAAGTTAATTTGCATAAGACTAAGACTTTTATACTGGGAATTTATGTTCCAAATGAGGACAAGTATGATATTATAAACATCTTATGGAGAGATTAATAGGCTTCTCTTATAGAAATTGTGTTCAATGAGGAATGGGAATGAAGTAATCCCATCTGAACTGGACAGAACGTTTGAGGAAAATATTAAAAGCACTGAAAGCAAATTACCAAAAAGTTTATTTAATATGATGGACAATTTGGGCTGATTGATATACTGTATATATATAAAATGGCAATTCAAGAGAGTATACCTGCTTCTCTGGAAGACATGGATTCTTTTTAAAAATAGATATGATTTGGAGTTCAAAGATCTTGGCTACTAAGCTTTTTAAAGTTAGAGATCTTAGCAATTCATATTCCAATTCAAATTGGAATCCTCTGAGTTTAGTTTATAAAAGGAAACCTAATACTTTTAGATGGAGACTAACTGAAATGTTGCTACAGAAAGAAGCAATAGTAGAGGATTGTAAAAATAATATTTTTTAAAAAAATAATAACAGAACAGAATAACAGAGTTGGAAGGGATCTTGGAGATCTTCTAGTCCAATCGTCTGCTCAAGCAAGAAACCCTCTGCCATTTCATACAAATGGCTGTCCAATCTCTTCTTTAAAACTTCCAGTGTTGGACCACCCACAACTTCTGAAGGCAAGTTGTTTCACTGATTTATTGTTCTAATTGTCAGGAAATTCCTCCTTATTTCTAGGTTGGTTCTATCCTTGATAAGTTTCCACCCATTGCTTCTTGTCCTGCCTTCAGAATTAAGGTAAATGCACTGATTTAAGAATAGTTTAGGAGGCAAGTAAAGCCTTTATTAGCTATTATGTTATAGAACAAAATAGCGAACATAAGAAGAAGAGTCAAGAGAAAACCCAAACTATTTTGGATGAAGTAAAGAAAAGAGAAATAAAAAATAAAATAAAAAAATTCTAGAGAAGAGAAGTATTTCACAACAAATTAAGCTTTTATAATGACAATTATCTATGTTGCAGGAAAAGAAATGGAATTGAAAAAGGAAATTAAATGAGAACAAACAAAAATTGAGTTTGCAGATAAAGCAGGAAAGTGGCTAGCATATGTATAAATCATAAAAAGAAAAAGAAAAAGATATTGATATTAGAAGAGGGAGAAATTTTATTAATGGACAATGCAGTCATGCAAAAAGCATTGCATCAATATTATTTCAGTTTGTAATATAAAGGAATCATATATACTGTAGGAATGACGCAGTGCCAGACTGAGGGGCATGGAGTGTGCTGATCCATAGAGTGGCTGAAGGATGGACACAACTGAATGGCTGATAACGACAATGATATAGGAGTGTAAAGGAAGGAACATCTCCCTAGAGAAAATAGATGAATATCTAAACAAAGAAAACTTACTGAAGCTTACCAAGGAACACAGACAGATTATGAATGGACCTATAACAATAAGGGAAGTTTCTGAAACTATAAAAATGATTCAGCTAGGAAAGGTGATTATCAGATTGATTATCAGGTTGTTATTATAAATGTTTTGAGAATGAACGTTTAGAAACTTTACAAATCATGATGAACTCTATCCTACAGGGAGGAAAGATACCAGATAATTGGAAAGAGGTCAATATAGCATTAATATCTAAAGAGGGACAAAAATAGACTTTAACAAGAAACTATAAACCAATATCATTATTGAACAATGACCACAAGTTTTTTTTTATAATGATTCTAGCTGGTAGACTGAAAATAAATTTACAAGAATTTATTCATGAGGATTAATGTGGATTTTTACCTACAAGACAGTTAAGGGACAATATTAGAAATGTGTTGGACATTTTGGAATATTTAGAGCAACAAGCTGTTAAAAAACAAGCTGCACTGATTTTCTCAAATGCAGAGAAGACCTTTGACAATTTGAGCTTCCTTATTCAAGGTTTTGGAAGAGAGAATTTTATAAAGTAGATAAAATTGGTTTACACTTTACAGAAAGCACAAACACTTGTTAATGGATCTCTAAAACAACCCTATAAGGATATAAAAAGGAAAAAAAGCAGGGATGCTACTGTCTCCTCTCTTGTTTATTTTAGTTCTTGAAATACTGAATTGAGATGCAAGATAAGATGAGAAGACTATGGGTGTAAAGAGTTTAAAAGAAACTTACAAATTAAGAGGTTTTGTAGATGACTTTTTGGTTCTGTAAGCTCCTTTAAAGGGAACTGAAATATTAATGGGCAAATTATATGAATTTTAATTTGGGATTAATAAGCAGAAAATGAAGATGTTAAAAATATGAAAATAGATCAAATAAAAACAGTTTTAAGATTGAGAAGAGGGTAAAATATCTGGGTATCACTATAACAAATATGAATTGTATGTTATTTCAAAATAACTATATTAAGACATTGAATGAAGTTAAAAAGATATGTTAAGATGGGAGAAACTATAACTGTCAATTTCTGTGATAAAAAAGAATGTCTTGCCTAGAATGATGCTTTTGTTCCAGACAATACCTGTTTTGACAATTGATGTTCCATTTAAACAATGGCAGAAGGATATAACTAAATTTGTGTAGCAGGGGAAAAACACAAGTTAAATATAAGTTGTTACAAGATGCAAAAGAAAGAGGAGAAATGGGTTTATCTGATTTGAAATTCAATTTTTTCAGCCTGCTGTTTGGTTTGAATGAATCTTGCTGAGAAATAGAAGGACATGGCCTAAGATTTGGGTGGTTGGATATTTCTGATATGATAAAGTCATACATGCCATATTGAGAGGATTGGATGGATACAAACCCAAGCTGTGTCCCAAAACACCTTTGTGGCTCTCAACAGAAGAAACATTTTATAGATGGGAAATAACAGGCAAACATCAATTGTTAACTTATTGTAAGATATTAGAATTTTGCCAAGAAGAATTTAAATAAAACCAAAAAGAAGAACTAGGGGCAGAAGGATATAGTTGTTAATGGTTCTCTTATTTGCAATTATTAGAAAGATTTTAAGTAGACTAAAGAATGTAAAGCTTCAAACATTGTAAGATTGAGTCTGAAATAGAATTGAGTACAAATGATGAATAAGTACTTGCTAAAATGTATACACTTTTGTTGAAATTTGAAACAGAAAAAAGAACAAGTATGAAAATGCATGATAAAGAGGGCTAAAGTTTATGGTAACAATATACAGATGGTACATTGGGAAAAATATGTGGCTGAGAGAACTGAAATTTACACTATGTTGTTACCTTAAAGAGATTTTTTAATCAAATGATGTACCATTGGTATTTGCCACCAGAGAAATCTAACCAGTGAATCTCTGGACAGTAAACAAAAACAAAGCTATAATACATAATCCTGATCAGTTTTTTAAAAAAGCAAAGCTAAAGTCCCAACAAAAAATCTCCTTGTCAATGGGTCACACTTGCAAACACTATACATGCCAGAATCACTAATAATTCATATCCAGTTATTAAGCAGAAAACAAGGTTTTTATGACTTCTAAAAGGCCAATAGAGTTGGTGCCATCCACATTGCACCAACTGTTCTATAAGAGTCTCTATGACAGAGAGCCAGGAAATGTCAATAACTCAAGATAGAGATCATGACGATGGTGAAAGTCCCACCTGTATTTTTAGGCACAGGCTTATTCACATAGTCCCTCCTGACATTTTTTACACACACACACAAACACACACACACACACACACACACACACACACACAGACACACAGCACGTCCCCTGGAGGATGTTCCTGATCCTTTCTATCATTACTAATATACTATGGATAAAAGTATATCCTTAGTGTTTGTATCCTTTGAATATTTAACCCACTCAACTGATCCTCATTTCCACTGGGTAAAAGCTATTTATAGCTTCAGATACTTGTTGATTCATCATCTTTGGCTAGTTCAATAGTTGTGGTGAATGTGGGGGTAGTGCATGGAATTTCATCTGTGTTCTATTTCTTGTGCAGAAGAAATTCAGTGTTCCCAGGTTACTAAAAAAAAAACCTAGCAGAAAAATAGTTGAGTATTTGCTACAGCATTCCAGCTTCCTGCATGTATTGGCAAGAAGCCATAACTGGTTTATCAGTAGCAAGAAAGCAATATCACACTTTGGTTATGGTATTATGTGCCCTTGTGATTCTTTTTTTATGAAAAAAATGTTCACTCTCTTGCTCACACACACATATTCCATACTGAGCTTTTGTTTAAAAAGTGTTGGGAGTGCATCAAATGGCTACCCTGAGAAGGGTGTGATTTGCAATAGTTACATATGAAGACAGCAGCATGGTGAGTATAGTCAAGTACAGAAAATTCATTTATCAAACAACAAATGGACCATGCTATTTCCACCAATCCTTCCAGATTGCTAGAATGATCCATATATACTACCTTAATTTTCCTGTATCTCTTTTTCTGAGCACGTGATCACATTGGTTTGCAGCCATCCTCAAAAGACAAATAAAGGTGAAGCTGAAGTTGAAGGGTTCCCTTGGCTAGATTCCAACTTCTCACTTTTTATCATTCTTAATCACAATGGAAATATTGTGTCTGTAGGTACTATGTTTCCATACCTGACAAAATTTGACAAGCATCACAAATAAGCATTAGCAAATGCTGTTTATTTTTATTTATTTTTTTGCCTCCAAAAGAGGCACCAGGTCTTATTTTCAGGGAGGAAATCTTTTCCACTCACCTCCCAGCATCAACAGCCCCATCCAACTGGCCCACTTCTGCAGCCGAAGGAGCAGCTTCATTCTGCAGCTGAGAATGGAGCTTGGGCCTGCAGTTCTCAGTCAGGCCTTTCCGGAAGGCCTCTGTAGCTGAGAACTAAACAATGGAGTCAATCCATAGCTCAGTTCTTGGCTGCAGAGGCCTTACAGAACCGAGCTATGGATTGAATCCATAGCTCGATTCTTGGCTGCAGAGGCCTTCTGGAAAGGCCGGTGACTGCAAAATGCAGGACTGGCTGCAGAAGAGGCCACAGAAGAAGTGGGATGGCGAGGAGAGGCCTAGCTTCAACATAAGTGGGTGCGGGGCACATGGGGCAGGTCCACAACACCCACCCCTGCCCTAGCTTGAGTTTTAGTTGTGCGCCTCATCCCAAAACTTTTCGGGGTAGGTTTTACTTTCAGGGAAACATGGTAGCAAAGCAACATTTGAGAAACATTAATTTTGGACAAGCATTACATACATTCTCTAGTATTATCTAAGATTTTAATGTTAACTGTGAAAGGAAGTAAGCCCATTTCCACTTCCTTATCCCTTTTCCAATCCTTATTCCGCTCTCCTCCTTTAGTCATGTTGCTGCTGTAGAAATGGCAAGAGAACAGAGAAATAGTTCCCTTCATCCAGTATGCTAGATATATGTCAAGCACAAGGAACCCAATCTCTGCCTAAAACCCAAAGTGTTTTTTTTAATCTAGCAAAATTGGTTTCAACAAGATTTGTGGAAAATTGAAGATGAATTCCAGCGATTCGTATTGACAATACAAGAATTCCAGCCACAGCGACCTAGTGAGGAGGCAGGTCTCTTCACTGGTAAGTTTGCAATTGGCTGTTTACATAATGGTCTTCTGAATCTATCTGTGTAGGGACCAACCATTAGTTTCTCCAGTGCTGCCAGCCCTTTTCAGGAATGCCGAGAAACTATAATCCCCAGCAGCCTTTGTAACTAATGCACAGCCATAGCAGTTTGCCTGGGCCTAGAGAAGAGACAAGGGAAATTGGTAAGTAGGAAAGCAAATGTATCTTGGTGTTCACAGAGATTAGAATTTAAAAAGTGTTCATTTATGACCATTCAAAGTTACAACAGCATTGAAAAAGAGTGACCTATGACCGTTTTTCACACTTACGACCATTGCAGCATCCTCATGGTCACATGGTCATAATTCAGACGCTTGGCAACTGGTTCGTATTTATGATGGTTGTGGTGTCCTTGGGTCAAGCTTTTGCGACCTTCTGACAAACAAAGTCAATGGGGACGCCAGATTTACTTAACAACTGTGTTACTAACTTAAGTACTGCAATGATTCACTTAACAACTGTGGCAAGAAAGGTCATAAAATGGGGCAAACTCACTTAAAAATGTTTTACTTAGCAACATAAATTTTGGACTCAGTTGTGGTTGTAACTCGAGGACTATCTGTAGACATTTGAAGAATTGTTTTGCCCTTCATTTGTGCAAAAACATATCTACTGCAATGATACTTTTTTGAACCAAAATCTTTCTGCACTTCAAAATTTGTTCTTTCCTGAATGAGTTCTCCAAATTAAAAAAAAAAGGAGGGGAGAAGGCAACATTAGAGAAACATCTGCCCTCAGTTGCATATATTTATGAAAATGATGTATTATATCTGGGCAAATAAGTTGCAAATTTTTACATTAGGCAACATTGCAACAACGTGATTGCTTAGAAACTATGCACAGAAATACAGATTTTACTTTAAAACAATTTCAAGTGTAGCAAAGTGACACATTTGTAAACTTAAGAGGAGCAAAAGCTGATAAATTTACCTATTCCTAGTACCAAGCTCGACTGGGTGTGAGATATGCCCTGAAGTTTTTGCATCCTATTTTGAGACTTGAGCAATGACATGTGTTAATTAAGGAGTATTTTATTTAGATTGCTAAAAAGAAGAATAGATCTGGACTTTGAAAAAAGCCTTTCTAAAACTTCTAAAAATATTGATTTAGTGGTTAGTCATTTTCCTCAATAGAATATGCATTCCTCTTTAAAAAAACACACACAGCAAATGCTATACAGTTTAATTTGATATCTAAAGGAAAAGGATGTGGATATAATCCAAACCAGATATTTTGCACTTCCCTTTACACAAGGGAACCATTTATCAGCTCAAGGATGTGTGTGTGTGTTGTGTGGTTTGTAAATATTAACTTGGCCTTAATCACATAATCAAAGCCTCACCTTTTAAAAAATATATGGTATGAATGCAATACCCATTTTGATTGTGTAGCCACAGCCACCATCTTGATTTTTAACCATCACCAGCTACTGAAGCATTCGCTTTGCTTGTCCTTTGATAATTGATTGGTTACCACTCTGCAAGGCAACTGAGATTATGGAATGCTTTATGCTGCAGAAGCCATCTTAGCCTGTCTTGCAAAGATGGTCACGAAGGACAAATTGCTTCACTGAGGCAGCTCATGTTGCTCCAGTGGCATCCTCCAGCTCTTCATATATCCAGAAGAGACTTCTGTTTCCTTACAGCAGCCTTTTCAAGTATAAGAATGGTCAGAGAAAGCCATCTGGACAATGCAATGTATATGTCGGACCCAAGAACCAAGAACAACACAAGATGTTAATTCTGAGTATTTTCCTTTATTGTTCTTCACCTAGAGACAGAATTTTGCCAGACTAAAGCAACTATCTGCATAACTATAAATATTCTCTGGGAATTGCTAGGAAGGAGCTATTTTAACCCCTTTTCTGCCAACCAGACATTCTAAGCTTTGCTATCTCTTTGTCCTTTAAGATGCAGCCCCCTCTCTCCTGGGAATCCAGATTACATTCCACCACAATGTAACAAAAATACATGGCAGGTTTCTGTCACCCTTGAGAAGTGAAGTTTTGTTGCTTTACAAAGCAAATTCAAAGGACTGTTGAAATGAAGCCCCTTCTTAAGATTTTGTCCAACTCTGGTTTTATTTTTAGTTTTTAATTTTTTATTAATTTATCTAATTTATATAGCCACCCGTCACATTCAAGTGATTTTGTCTGGCATACAACAAGACCTAAAAAGTAAATATCAAAAATCATTATCAATAGCAAACATTTAAAATTATAAAAACGGCTAAAACAAAATTAATAAGTCAAGGGACATTAAGAGTAATGAAGCCACCTCACCTGTTCACCTGTCCTCTGGTTATTATCTTGCACATTTCCTAACCAATTTGTTACCTGCTCAACTCAGCTGATCAATTTTTCTGGACCCTTCTGCTCTCTCCTTATATGTCTTCTCTCTCTGAGCTATGACTTCAGAAACTACATTATAAATATTCCAGCTGCTCCTACAGGCACTATCCAGTTCCAGCAAGAACCCCACTACTGAAGGATTTACAGCTTGGCTTTAAGAGTGGCGTCAGGATGCAACTTGGCACACATGGTCTCACCATAAGAGCCCCATCTTTTGGATCATAAATCAATCCAGTTATTTTTAAAAGAGATCATGGCAAAGCATGGAATTATATCACTCTCTGACACTTCCTTCATCTCAACATGTACCTGAATTCCAAAGGCCAGTAAAAAGTCATCGCCTCAATGGATTAACAGTCAGTGAAAGTTGATGCCGATACCTTTAACAGCATTTATACAATTTCTTATTTTTCTGGAGACAAGCCAGGGGGTGGGGGTGGGAAGCAGTTCAAAACATAATTTAAACACCTGTGAGGGAGAAAGAAATGAAAAACTTATAGATCCTAATCCAGCTCAGAGAAAATCATGTTTCTCTCCAAAAGGGGCAGGATTCTCCTTAATTATAGAAGATCAAAGTGGATATTTTATTTTTGACATTTTTAAAAACATCTGCAAGCATCCTGGTCAAACATATAGAAATATCTTGGAGCAATTTAATTTATAGTACATTCTCTTCCTATTTTTGGAAGAGTTAGGGCAAAGGATGTGATGGTATCCCAAAATGAATTCATCACAAACCTATAAGGCCAGATAAACATATTTTTGTGAAATGGGAGTGAGCATGATGTTGACTGACTCACTCCTCACAACATGACCTGCCCAAAAAGGGACTTTTGCTTTGTCTTAACCATAGTTTAGTATGGCACCTGATAGAAACTGATTTCATCAGATTATGCTTTCAAAAATATACAGTCAAACCTGCCCTCCCTCACAGATCTCACTGAATCCATGGCAAGAAGAGCTAAAAGGAGCAAAGATTGTCTGACAATTATCTTTCCTACTCCACTTCATACAATGCAAGACATTCAAAGGAAAAGATACTTTCTTCTTCTTTTTGAAAGGTTTCCAGGATGTTGTTTCTCTTTTGCGGCACTTCCTGGATTCATCATGTACATAGAGTTTATCACTTACACTTGCTTTTCTTGGGTTCAAAAAATAGTCATATTGAACGTGAATGAACCTTTATTGTCAAAGTACAACCATGTATACATTGAGATTAGCTGAGCCTCCCTTCGTGCTCCCACCCCCCAACTCACAGTGACAACAAACCTCCATCTTAAAACACCATGTGAACTAATTGCACCACACACCGGCCTCGCAAGTCAATTCTGCATAAAGTTTATAAAAATTATTTCCCATTCAAAAGCCTAACAGCCCACGGATAGAAGCTGTTTTTCAGCCTGTTGGTGTGGCTGGCTATACTCCTATATCTCCTACCCGGTGATAGGAGAGTGAAGAGATACCGTCCAGGGTGTGAGTCATCCCTGAGAATTTTCCTCACTCTTCCAAGGCAGCGAGCCCTGGTGAGGTCATCCAGTGGTGTCAGGGGACAGCCCACAATGTCTTGTGCTGTGCTCACTACCCTCTGTAATACTTTCCTATCCGCGGCTGTCAGACCAGCATACCATACCACAATACCATACGAGAGGACGCTCTCTATAGTAGACCGGTAAAAGAGGGTCATTAGCCATTGTTTTACCCTGTTCTTCCGCAAGACCCTGAGAAAGTGAAGCCTCTGTTGGGCCTTTCTGGCCACCTGGGTTGCATTAACTTTCCAGGTCAGATCTTCGCAGAAGTAGACTCCCAGAAATTTAAAGGAGGAAACTGTCTCCACACAGTCCTCCCCAATGTAAAGTGGGGCAGGTTCCTCCTTTTTTCTCCAGAAGTCTAGCACCATCTCTTTCGTCTTGCCGATGTTCAGGAGTAACTCAGTAATCTAGGGAACATATCTCACCCATTACAGGTAATCCTTGATGTACAACTGGTCTTTTAGCAACTGTTTGAAATTATAACAACTCTGAAAAATTGGCTTACAACTGGTCCTTGCACTTACAACTGTTGCAGTATCCCATGCACATGACCAAATTCAGACGACTGGCAATTGGCAATTTCAGTTGTGACAGTTGCAGCATTCCAGCATTCATGCAATCACAGTTTGCAACCTTGCCATTCGGCTTCCAAGAAGTAAAGTCAAAGGGGGAAGCCTGATCCGCTTAATAACTGCATGATTCCCTTAACAACTACATCAATTTGTTTAACAACAAAAGTTTTAAAAATAGGGTGCAACTCACTTAACAACCACCTTGTTTAGCAACAGAAATTCTAATCCCAACTATGATGATAAACTGAGGACTGCCTGTATGTGAAATCTAATTAGAAAAAATGAAACAGCAAACCCCCCAATTTCTACATCCTCATAGAGTCCCCAAGTAACTTAGCCACTGTTTTGGACTGAAAAATCAAATTAAATGGATATTCTGAACAGCACTAAATTATCTCACACTATTACTCTGTTTTATCAATAAATCTGTATTTCCAGAATAAGCATATCTAATGCTTTCATATCCGTCTGTTCACTGCCATAAGCTACTCTTCTATGGTGTATACTTTCATCATAATATAGCCACTGTTTTTATATGACCAGTATAGATACTTTTATGTAATTATCTCTGAGTTTCATATTTTGAACCTATTTCCAGGTTTTAAGAAATAATAATCCTGGAAGAATGCAATGGGAAATCACTGAGTATTGCTCTTACTATGTGCTGAGATTGACTCGAGGGATACTTTATTGTTTATCTTCTCCTGGAAATATTCCAGAAGTGGATTTTTTTAGCCCTATGTTTAATGGAAAAGCTGTATATTCCTATTTCTCCATAAACTGTAGTATAGTTATTTTTGTTATTTTGCTATATTTCTACATAAAAAGAGAGAGCTTAGAGTAAGACTTAAAAACACAGATAAATCTTCAACAGAGCACTGTGCAATTCATGAGAACAAAATAATGCTATATTGAAAAGTTCTCCTTTACTTTTTTTTTAAAAAAATCAATTCTCATTCTGTTTGATGAAAAAGAACCCACATTTGAAATTGATTTCAAAGGAAAAGAGAATTCTGGTTAAATTCTCATGGGAGAACATGAGGTTCTTGAACTTTTTACTTAGCAATGCTTTGCTTTTCATTCTACAACTATCTTTCCCAGTCCACAACCTCCATTGCTTCTCAGATCTGAAAGGAATTCTTTCTCCAATTTGGGAAAAGTGGCCATCTGGGAAACCTAGAGTGAAGAACTGTTCAGATTTGTAGATCTGAAAACACTAGTGGATTCCCAGCCTTTGTCTGGATATATTGGCAAGATCTGAAGAGCCCTCCCACTTATTTACCAGCCAGGAAAACCGGAGAAAACAGAATCTCTATCTTTTCCCTTTGACCAGCGGAACTGAGAAAATGGGAATCTCCATTTCATAAGGCAAGAGAAATGGGAGGGATTATTGAACATTTTCATATCAGAAAAAGTGTGGTGGAAGGATTTTGGAGAGAAATTCTAATGAGCTTTTCAAGGATCAAAAAGCCATAGTGGTGCAGTAGTTAAAGTGTAGCATTGCTGGCAAACCCTGCCTGTAGTTCAGTCCTGACAGGGCTCAAGGTTGACTCAGCCTTCCATCCTTCCCAGGCTGGTAAAATGAAGACCCAGATTGTTGGAGGCAAATAATGTTTCTACATTGTAAACTACCCAAAGAGTGCTGTAAAGTCCTATGGGGTGGTATATAAGCCTAAATGCTATTGCTATCCTGAGAATAAGGTAGAAAAACAGAAAAATAAACATTCTGAGAAACTGAATGCTAGATTTTGTGGCAGCTTTATAACAAAGGGTAGCTTATACCAAAACCAAAAATCTCCTTTCTCAAAAATGCTTCCAGTGAGAACAGAAAAGTGTCATCTTATCCAGATGTTTTGGGGAAGAGTTGCAGCCCCAACATAGCTGGTGGGCACCAAGCTAGAAACAGCTGAGCTAGGTTTTCTTCACAAAGAGACTCTTTTTGTGAGAACCAGCATCTCGACATAGCAAAAAACAACAAGGGTTCTTGTAGCATCTTAATAGCTGACAAATCCATTATGGCATAAGCTCTCTTTAGGGGCTTTCTTTGCACTCGGTACAATTGGTTGTCCTAAAAGGGCAAGTGGCAGAATCCCATAGGGGATCTTGATTCTTAGAGATGGCACGTTTAACTGAGTGCCACAAGCCAACAATCTCGCAAGCCTTACAATGCACACAAGTGGGCAAGTGTGACGGAGAAAAAAAGAACTTACGGTCAACTCTCTCATGCATGCATGTGCGTGCACACACACATACACAGAAGGGGAGAGAGAGGAATGGAGAACCATCAATAGACCTGTATGAGTATTTGACACTTTGGATTGATTTGAACTAAATTTCAATACTTTTCATCTGTGTGCTCATGCATTTGAATGGATCAATCCAAATTGAATAAGACCCTATTCAGAAAGCCAGTCCAAATTGATTTGGATCCAAATTACATACTCCTAACAGCCAACCTTAAGCTGAAGTATTTTTTTTTAAAAAAAGAATTACAATATAGGGTTCCATATTTGGTTAAAAATGAGAGTGATGAAACATCACAAAGGTATGTGTATGTGCAGAGATCTTCCATCGTTGCAAGACATTTCTCTTCCTCTCCACAACATTGTCAAAGGTAATAAACACTTCCCTTATTTTGCTTCTGACCGTTCCTCTTTCTCCTGCCCCCCCCCTCCTGCTTTTCCTTTATTGAATAATTCAGCTTCTGTACAGGCTCAGCTGACCTTTGCTTGATAAAGTCATATTTCCGAGCATTTGCTTGCATTTGGTATTTTTAATCAGGTTCAAGTCCACTGGCTACACATCAGAGCCGAGAATAATGATGCTACAGATATGTATTTTAGCCAAATGATGTTCTCTCTGCCACACACACATCCCCCAAATCACTGAGTTGTTAACTAAAGTGTAGGAGAATTTATGATGCTAAATAAAACCAGGGAGGGAAGGAGAAAAAAAGATGTTTTAATAAGATGAAAATCCAAATGTTAAAATAATGAGCCATCTGTATGGGTGGCCCTCTCTTGAGATATGCCAAGAGCTTTACCATCTGTGAAACATTTACCAGCTGTTTCCTTCTTCTCTCTCTCTCTCTCTCTCTCTTTCTCTCTCTCTCTCTCTCTCTCTCTCTCTCTCTCTCTCTCTCTCTCTCTCTCTCTCTCTCTCTCTCTCTCTCTCTCTCTCTCTCTCTCTCTCTCTCTCTCTCTCTCTCTCGTAAGAACATAAGAAATCCTCATGCAACTGATATATCCTAGGAATGGAAGCAGGTTCGTTTGGCTTCAAGATGCTGTATCGAAGCTTACCCCAGTTAAAATATATTTGGAAATCTTTGTGGGTGGGGGAGGGGAAATTGAGAAGGTTACAATTCCCTGCATTTGAAATCTCCATCTATCTGAAGTTTGGATAAATTGCTCTGGACAGGAAGTCTGTTTCCACATTAGCACACCTCCATGAACTATCCTTAGCACTGTGTTTGCTAATGGATTTTGTTTCATTGCTATATTCACCCAAAAGCTGGTATGAGCTGAGTTAGTGTGTGCGTCTCTGTGCCAGTGCCTGCTCACCCTCCTAATGGAGCTGCTTCTTTCTATTTTTAGGATACATTTAATTCTTTTTAAAAAATGGTGCCAGACATGCTTGCACACCCCTTTAGCTCAGAGTACGTGCAAAATCAGAGAGGAACAACAATTCCTTGTTGCAAAGGGATCTGTGTTAGTGCAGGCAAATGCGATTTTCAACTGTACAGGAAATAGTGCACTGTACTTACATGTCATGATCAATTAATGTCAATGATTTCTGTGCAAGAAAACAGGAATATCCATATTCCACAGCAGGGTTTCTGAAGAAGTATATGAATTCTGTCCAATAGGTTTGCTTTCCAAACAGGCAACCAAAATATTGACTTTTTAACTATGTTGCAGGAAATCCTGGGATTCTTCAGGAAAATCCCAACCAATCTTCCAACTATATGTATTTTGGCTTCCATGGATTATTTCACTCCTTGCTCATATAGAAGCCAACATAAACTGACTTCTGCTGGTTTTTGTGTTCCACATACAAATGTCTGCAGGAGCTGCCCACATAATTTAAATGATGCAGCTAAGTGAACATCGTGGACTGTGTACTGCCAGAGCAAGGGTATTTTTTAGAGCTAGAGACTCTCTTCTACAGTGGTTCACTTTTTTGTAAATCAGTGGTTGCTACTAGTCAGTATCAGTTGGTGCTGAGAGTTCAAACCAGTAGGTGTTTCCTTGTTTGGAGCAGCAGTGTCTAGTTTTCTCTCCCCAGCTGTTTCATTGCTATATGAAGTCCCAGGTTGAGGTCATCTGCCAAGTAGCTACATATCTCTAATCTAGGATGAGCCAGAGATACTGTGGAAGGCTTGGAGACTATGAAGGACTGGATGGAACAAAAGAGGCAGAAGCTGAATCCTAAAAAGAAGCAGCTGGTTTGTGCAGGAACCTTTAGTTCTTTACTACCTCCAGCGGTCATTCTAGATCAAGGGTGTCAAACTGCCACCCTGCGGGCCAGATGCGTCCTAGCAAAACCGTGCCCACCCCATTGCCGACAATGGCAAAAAAGTCACGATACATCGCGACACGTCACGTGACATTGCAAGTTTGACACCCCTGTTCTAGATGGTGTAGCACTCTCCTGAAATTGGGAGCTTTCCTGGATTTACAACTATGTTGCATAGATATGTGTTGTGGCCAATGGAAACTTTACTGAACTGCAGTAGTGACTCTTACCACCATCTCATGGACCACCATCATATGGTGTACAAGGGGCTGCCTGTAAAGCTCACTTGGGAATGTGGTTGGCATAAAACACAATGACTAGCAGGCACGCAAAGTGAGAATCACTATAGCCATGTAACACTAGTGGTTTGGGTGCTGCATTGTGTACAGGTAGACTTCCCGTGCAATTCGAGCTGTTGCTTTTAACCTTTAAAGTCCTATATTGCTAGATATCAAAATATCTTCAGGACTTCCTTCCCTGGATATCTTATATGGATAGCACCCACCTGTCCTGTAGGGTCATCCCATTTGGGGAAGATTAGGGAATCCCGCTATTCTGAGGTGAGAGAAACAGAATCTCTCTCTTTAAATATTTTTTTCTCTAATAGTTCCCTCCCCCTCCCCCTATGAAAAAGTATGGTAGTATTTACAGCAAACAAACAAATGCATTTCTTCTCTGTCAAATGCATAAATTTTCCATATGTCAAAAGATGTAACTTGCTTAGATGGCTCTTAACATACGGAACTGAGGGCAAATCTATAAACAGCAAAAAAACAATCATAACCATCATAATGGATCCTCCATAAATACAGGCAATATATTTTTGAAACTAGAACCGGACATTCCAGAAGCGGAGGATGAAGTTGCCTCTTTCCTTGCTCCTGGATGCCATATGATGGGTGACTTGGCTTCAGGCTGCCTTTAGTGAATGTCAGGTCTATTTCTGATAAGATGTTGATGCTCCATGACTTGATCTGACTTACGTAACTTACACCTGGATATGCAGAGATAGGTTTGTAGTTCTATCTGAGATTTGCCCACCTGGATTTCAGATGATTCAGCAGCCTTAGCTCCAGGGCAGGTGGGAAGTAGGGGGATAAATGATGATCCTGCAAAAGATCTCGACGTAACTCAACGCAAGTGTGTGTAGCTGAGATTGGGGTAGGAAGATAAGCTAGGGATACTGGTGATATACTGCCCAATCTACTACCAGAAAATTCCTTACCCAGGTTTTTGGATCTCATTGAGGGGACAGTATTATATTCTCCCCAGCTTTTGATGCTAGCAGATACCATTTTCCATGTCCTAGAAATAGGATTCTTGTGGCTCAGGAGTTCATGGCCTCAAGGACAATTACAGCCTTGTCTCAAATGGTCCAACACTTACAAATGGCCAAATGCTTGGTTGAGATGTTACTTTGGGTAAGATAGCTTGTGATAAAGATAGAAAATACAATGATAAATTTGTCATCATCAAAGTACTTTCTTGTCAATGTGTATATATATGTATGTTTATATATGTGTTTTCTGAGGTTTTCGCGGGTGTTTGTATGTGGATCTTTGGTCATTCGGGTTTTTTCCCCACGTAGAATTGAAGGTGTAAGAGCAACGTTTATATATGTGTATATATATGTTATTGTAGATTTTCACGGGTACAGGTATATAGGTCTTGGCGTATTCGGGTCTTTTCCTGTGTAAGATTGAGAGTGTCTTGGCTCGCACAAGCACGAAACCGAAGACACCAGCCTGAAGATGACGAGTGGAATGTATATATAGTCAAATTTTAAAGCTACCTGACTCCATACAATGAGGAGGAGGAGGAGGAGGAGGAAAGCAGCATACTCTGTGATACAAAAAATTCCCCAATGGGGTTTGTCACCCAGCATAGTTGAAGACCTTGGAGGAGAATGTATTTAAAGAAGAGATTGCAATAGTCTATACCTGAGGCAACCACAATATGAGTATTCAGAAATGGGTGTAACTGGCACATAAGAGGCATCTCTGGAAAAGTCTTCAGCTACCACCTGCAATTGAACCATTGACTCTTGATAATGTGAGCTCTGCAACCGGCAGTTGAGCCCAAACTGGCAATGTTGCACCTATACTGCAGGTTGCATGATTCCAGCCACAGTTCAAAGTGCTGGTTGTTGTTGTTGTTTTTACCTACAGTCCTAGTTTGGATGCATGTTATCTACCGCACAGGGTAGGACTAGGTAGAATTTCCCCATACTATGCGATCATCTTGGAAAGCAATATGCCTGGTTCTTTCCTTCCAGATTGTCAAAAGAGTAGGGTCTTCAAAGCAGACTTTATCTGTGGTGATTGGTCACTTGTGAAGTCTAAATACGGTAGACCCTCTACTGTTAGTGTTTCGGAAAACAAACTGCTGCTGTGCTGGATGTGCAGAGTTTGAAGCATCAGGGATGTTAAAGTTGTTTTTAATCCTGTTATTTTAGTTGATTGCTTTATGATATTTTAATGCTATTCTTGGCAGTTTATCTGAGCTACCCAGAATTTGTAAAATTGGATGAGATGTGTATGTTATGTAAACAATTGCAACATCCTGGTGGACAAATAATAAAACCCAGAATCTTAATGCCAATCCCAGCCATCCTGAAAGAGCCACCTCTTTCTCTTTATGCAAAGAGAATCTGTGATTAATTCAACTTCAGACTGATTTCAGAAGTTACTTGTAGTCTCTCTACAGCCCTTCACAAAATTTCATTGCAGCCAGCAGTGTAAATTACTGGCTATTATTTCTTTCATCTGTTTATCAACTTGGTGACACTATTTCTGCATTATATTTCTCCAACTTCAGCCTCATAAAATCGTTTCTGATTTGCTTGTCTAAAATTTGCTGATTCCATGTCAAGTTTATGTGCACATTTTTTAAAAAATCCCATTTATATCCCGCCCTTCTCCGAAGACTCAGGGCGGCTTACAATTTAAAGCACAAACCAATGTGCTTAGCAATAGCCTTCATTCTATGTATATGCCTGCTTATTAGGGCTTTTGCCCCCCCCCCCAAGCGACATTATTACAAAGTCAGCTTATTGCCCCCAACAATCTGGGTCCTCATTTTACCTACCTCGGAAGGATGGAAGGCTGAGTCAACCTTGAGCCTGGTGGGACTCGAACCTGCACTAATTTTGCTCAGCATGTACATGTTTTAAGTGGGGAAATAGGTGTTACATATTGGAAAATATGCATGTAGTCCTCCAATTCTAGTCCTGTCTCAGCCTTTGTGCTCTACCAATTATTTTTGGTTTTCTGTCTTCAGTTAAACCAAAACTTTGTCTCTTCTCTTCTATTTTCTCTTCTCAATAAGTTTACATGAATGTTGCAAAAAACTCAGAATATACTTGGATAGACATTCAGAAAAAATAGATTATGCCCAAACCTGTTGAGAATTTTGTTCTATTGGATCCTTTAAGAGATTGGTAGCTGTCGTGGACTACAGTTTTCAAACAGTGGATCTGTTGAACCCTATTTCTTGGAGATAAATCCTGATAAGTATTTTTGGTGCCAGGAAATAAGACAATATTTCCCACAATTCCACTGAGGAGTATTACACTAATGGCGGAATTTTAGAAAAGTAAACTGGCAGTTTTCAGGTTAATACAACTACACTTATCTAAATATCCATTTAGGCCATCCAACCCACAGCATGGTGCAAGAATCCAAATTATGAATCCTCAGAAGATAGCAAAGATAAAGAAATGTATATGCTGTCTGTTTCCTAGTAACTCCATCCAAGGAAGGGAAACTTACCACTTCTCTGAGCACCTGTTAAACTACCGATACTATTAGGAAGTATTCTTCTCCCTAAAATTCAGGTAGAATCTGCCTTCCTATAACTTGATTCTACTATTTTGTTTTATTGTACTCTGGAATGAGAGAGAATGGATCTTGATCTTCTTCTATGAGGTATCATTGGTAGAGGAAGACAACAAACATTTCCCACTTAAGCTTTCTCTTCTTACTATAAGTCTCAAGCACCCAGTGCAGCTTGGGTAGAGGGCAATAAAAAAACTAGCATTTATGGTGGGCCCACCAAGAGTTTCTGGCAGAAAGCCATATGCTGAATGCTATTTTAGGACATCCAAATTAGAACCTTTCAAATATTTTCCTCTAGGGATCAACTACAGCCAACATTAACAGACTTTGGGAGGACCTCATATTGAGGTGTTTCTTGTGTATAAAGTTTGTAAATTTGCTCTACTCCGTAAAAACTAATAAGATTCCCAACAAAATGATTCAAGGAAAGCTCTTTGAACTTTTGACACAGTACAGAATTGATTTGCTTTGACTTCTTAATGCTGCAAATTCCACATTGCTTTGAGAATAAGTCTTTATAAAGACAGTGTGGTTTAGGAAATATGCATTTAGTAAACACACACTATTTAAGGAGCCCATTTTATCCCTTAAAGAGTCTAGTAGTTAAATATGTCCTGAGATATGTGGTAACATACGTTTGCTTAAAAGCTAATCACAAGGAAGAGATTAAGTGGGCTGAATTACATCATTTTGCCCCAAGAGATAGACCAGCTCTCCATAGTAAGGTCATTAAAAGGGCAGGGTGAACATGAAAATATACATTAAAAGCATTTTCGTGAATTTGTCCCAAGACATTGTTCACTTCAGTCCCTTAACCATGTTTGTAAAGTGAGTTAACACAGAGCACGTGATATACATTGATCTGAATTATTCAACAAAGAAATATACAGTGTAGTTATGATCCAGTAGGAAAATTTGTACGCCATTCAATTTTTTATTGCCAAGGCAAAGGTGGGCTGTGTACAGATTAGGCTACTCAAGATCTTGGAGAGAATGCTCCACTTAAGAAAACTTCAAGGGCCACTTTGAAACTCCTTTGTGAACAATGTGGTTCCTCTCACATTTAAGAGATAAGTAAATTGTGTCATGGAGAAATCTATCTGGGGTCACTAAGAGTCAGCATTGATTTGATGGCACATAATCAATCAATCAATAAAAAAGCAACTGGGTAGCATTTGGTTCTGGTCTGATGCATGGTCAAATGGTTCCAAGAGCTGGAAAAGGCCTCTCATCAGCTATTACATGCATGTGAAAAGGTGGCTACCTGTGTGTGGTGCATGCATGGGAGCTCTTTCTAAGTACAGAAGGTGCCAGTCAAGGCTGCAAGACAACCTTGCAAGTTTGTCAGGGCAACTTGTGACTTTGGATAAGGAGATGGGCAGCATATCAATTTAATGAATTAACAGCTAAACAAAGTAAACCAAAGCCCCCTCACACAATCCCTAGGCATGTGCGTTCTGAAGATACATGAGCATCATATGCACTCTTTCAGAATGCCACACTCATTCAGATCTTTAAATGAATATATGGGGTGATGGAGGATGAACCACCTGTAAGGCAACTGCGGTTTAATAGGTTGCTCAGTCAGCACTCTGATGTTGTGTACTAAAATGTTGTATCCTTTTTTTTTGCTTGATGATAAAGATCCTTTCCCAAAATTCAACCTTCCAGATATACTCCTGTGTCTTTAAATTAAGGGTCAGATCTTAAACGATTTATTTAATCTTAGCATGGGGAGTTTCAATTTATTTTCTTCAGGTCTGAAACCATGAAAATCAGGCTTTTAATAAACAGTTCTCTCCTCTAAAAAAGATATTTTATCTCATGGTGTGCTTGCATTTCTGGTTCTAGCTGGGAATATTAATCTCTGTGTTAATAACAGTGTCTGTTCAAAATTCCATGTTGTTTAGGGAAAACTGCCTTTGTCCTATCTTTGCATTTGATTAGAATTGTATAACTGGAAGGAAAACAATCATGCCTAAGTCTTGTACCTTTATATTCAGGGGTAATTTTAGTAGGCTTAATTGCTTTAATCACACACTTCAGGGTATCTGGAGAAGCGTTATAATGCAAGTCTGTAAAATTTCATTTACCCAAATGGCCTAGAGAACATCAAAAACAGCCTGAAAAAGAACAACTCTAGAAATGAACAAATATTAATGACAAATCAAGATTTTTGACAGCAGATCACAGGGGTAAGAGGTAAATTGTCCTTACTACAAGTCCGTAGGAGGTTAAGCAGAGCTGTCGTGCTCTGTAGGGAGCAGAAAACAGACTGATTTTTTTTTCTTGGTTGTTTCTTTTTCTCATTTTGCCATCTGGGCCTGTTTATTGTAATTTGCTCCTGACAAAAGAGAATTCACCTAGGAGGAATTTGCACATAATTAAGCCACTTTTTAATTTCTTTGGGGGTTTTTTAACAGTTTTTTATAATTTCTATTCTCCCTTCCTTTTCTCTTTCTCCTTTTCTCTGAACATTTTAGAAAGCCGCATGGCAAAGAAATATTCAGAGACAAAGAATTAATTTTAGGGTTCAGCTGTATAGCATAAAATTAACAGTAAGGCACCATCAAATTGTAGGTATAAAATCAAATCTTTACCCCTCTTTGCTCATTATTGCTGTTCCTGGTAGTTTGCAACAAAAAAAAAGGTCATGTGTCAAACAAGTAAACAAGTTAAATTGTTGAATGGAACATTTTAAGCTTTGAGGACACAGAAGTCTTAATCCCAGGGAGATGGACAGGGACTAAGATGGTCAACAATTTGGAACATTTTTCATACAGAGTCTGGGGAATTACTTTACCTCAACTAAATGTATCCTCCAGTTCCAGAACCCTACAGAATACAAGAAGCAAAGATGGCAACCAAGCTGATCTCTAGCCAAGGCCTGGTGGTAGAGAGCAGGTCTACCAAGATTTTTATCCATGAAGCAACATAAGAAGAGTACTGATCTCTGGACTAAAGCTTCATTTAATGCTTTGCTAATTATTTGGCTACAAGTGGTGTAACTCCTAATTTTGCCCAGCTCCCACCTATATCTATGTGTGAAAAGGAAGGAAAAAGTGCCATTTAAGGCACAGAGTAATTGATCTTTTTAAAATTGCTTTGCAACTTTGAGCTTACAGAGCCCTATGTTATTCCATAATCTGTCTATCCAAGGAGTGTTAGGTTATGACAGCGTGCACGGAAAGCATTTATGAAAGATGAAGATCCCCATCTTTACCCCTTTTTGCTCATTATTGCTGTTCCTGGTAGTCACTCAAACATCTGGTTTGGCTTCTCTTTCTGGAGCCAAGGTAACAGGTTATATTACCCAACAAGTTTTACTGTTGAACAGTCAGACCTACATGTGAACTAGGAGCTAGAGACCAACTGAACTTCCTTAATAGCAGCCATCTGCTAGAGATAACCAATCTGGCATTTGTTGTGGATATCCTACATTATCTATTCTGCACAGAGGGTTGGAATTAGATGAGCTCAAGGGTCTTCTCCCTTTTCCACATTCCATGATAAATGGCCTTTGGAAGTAGAATCCTCATTGGGACTGAATTTGTGGGGATTATGGTAGTATACTTCATATTTCTTTTCAGACCTCTGCCCCTTTCTGTAATGCAGATGAAAAGTTTTTAAACAATGCTGTCTTTAGGTTTCTGTGGTGGTTTAAAAGCAAGAGGCAATAGGGGAATACACAAATTTAATATATCATATTATATATCCTGAATATATCAGTTCCTTGAATTTCTAGGGAGATCTGAAGAGTGATTGCTAGGTAGTGTTGACAGTACAAAGCAAGATGGACCTATAGAAGAGAATATTTGTATTTCAGGGTTGAACTGTAGGGTTAGGTTGTATCAGTGTTACAGTAGCACTGATGGTGTTACCTTGTTTGGTAATGAAATATCTGCAAGAAAACCACCAAGCTCAGAGACCACCAAGGACCCTACAAGATGGAGTTTTCTGACATAGTGAAGGAAACTTCTTGTTCTGGGTACCAAGTAGAAGCCACAGTGGTGTCAAATGTATCATGATGTCATCATGCAAATGTATTGCAATGAATATCATGGGCCTCTCCTGAACACCTGCATACTCCATGTAGTCCTATCTTCCTTCCTTGGATGTTGAAATATGATTTAGTTTTGATTGTTGCATGAAACTGATTGATATATTTTTAAGTGGGACAAATCCTTACTTTTTAAATATATTCACACAACTGAGACAGAAAACTGTTTGGGAACAGAACTGCGGGGGGTTTCTTTTCTTTTTCTTTTTAAGTTGCTCTGCTTTTTTGACCCTGCCTCCTCCTTATTGCTATAATATTTATGATCTTCTAGATCTTGGTTCCTTTGCAATGGGTGGCTGCCTGATTTGCAGCGCAGGTGTTACGTAGGTGGGTGCTATGTGGGTTTCCCCTGCACAGCTAGGATGCCTGAACTGTGCTAGCTAAGCACCAGGCGCTGGCAGTCCCGCGTATCCTTGCCGCCAAGACTGACAATCTGTGCCAACTTGTGGAAGCAGTTGGGGGTTAATAAACCTTTTCTAAACTTGTCAGATTGTATAAATAGCACAAATCTGTGCTTTCAATAGAAAATAAAAAAAAAGAAATAAATGTGATTAACTCTCCCTCCATCCCACAAAAGCAAAGAGCAATGCAAGCAAAGTTAGGTGAAAAGAGCTGAACTTTGAAGGCCTAGATTGGGTTCAAGGGTGGGCAGTGGGACAAATCAATCACTGATGCTTATGACTCTCCTTGAAGACTTATTTGCTGAGAATTTCTAAAGAATGAAGTGGTTTGCATTAAGCTGCCTTTTTGAATGGTTACCAAGTTCCATAGTAGAATAAGGCTTGATCAGAAAGCCGAGGCAGGGCAATGTGGCCATTCACTCAATCATTTGCTCAAGGCTCCTTAATTTACAGGGTGGGGGGGATGGCTGAGAGGTTAAAGGCCATGAGCTTATCAGCTGGAAAGCTGACATCCTGGGTTTGAGAACCAAGCACTGTGCTCCCATTACTTGCCCCAGCTCCTGCCCACCTAGCAGTTCAAAAGCATGCAAACAAAAGTAGATAAATAGATATTGCTTGGATGGGAAGTTAACAGTGTTCCGTGCATCTCAGCATATAGTCATGCTGGCCACATGGCAACAGAAATGATGTCTTTGGACAACGCTAGCTCCCTTGGCTAAGAAACGGAGAGGAGCATCAACACTTATAATCAGACACAACTGGACAGGGGAAATCTTTACCCTTAGTTTACATGATAGACCCCTACCTAAATTATGGGGAGTATTTCATACTAGGCTAACCTATTTCTCTATTGAACCAAAATTATGTGTTCAGACTGATGTCTTGTTTATAGGTTATGGAGAGAGAGAGAGAGAGAGAGAGAGAGAGAGAGAGAGAGAGAGAGAGAGAGAGAGAGAGAGAGAGAGAGAGAGAGAGAGAGAGAGAGAGAGAGAGAGAGAGAGAGAGAGAGAGAGAGAATTTCCCTTTCTCGCTACCTACTTGATCCTTTAACAGTACCCCTTTGTTAAGAAGTTGGAAACTGCATCTATTTGATTTCCATCATAAATTGTAGCCCTGTACATTAAATTGTAGCCCTTCCATTAAAGCATTGCTGGTATGAGAAAACTACAGAACTGCTGTTTTCAGCACCAGTGGACTGTTTATTCTCATAAATCTAGGTCATCCTTCTTCCACCCTTGTATTTTCTGGATGTGATACATCTACCCAACTTCTTCTGTCAGACAAGGCATGTTAACAGGCATAGTCCATTTCACATGTTCTACCATAGAGTAGGATAGTGTAACTAAATCTTTTTGTATGTTTAAAACAGGGGTTGTTTTTCTAACAGATCTCTTCAAAACAGGTAACCTCTCATTGATGCCTTTAAAAAGAAAGAAAGAAAGAAATGACTGTATTAATCCATGAAGACAGAAATGGCCTTGCCTCCCCTCTACCTACTCTTACTTTTTGCCAGATGATGGCAAATACATCAATACCAGCAAAGTGTCAGGACCCACCCCAATCCACGTCTAGGAAAACAAAAACTCTTGGAGTCAGTTCTAGTCCAAAAGGAATTTTTACTAGGACATGTTTGGTTGTGGAAATACAAGACAGGACCTAGTATTGTTTTACAGATTGAGACTTTTATAAAGAGTTCCCGGTTCAACCCCACTTCCCTCAACCTCATTTGGTCAGCCCTCCCATCATTACTTTGTGTCATCCCTTTCGTGGGAAAAAGGGAGCTTCGGATCTTTTACAGTTATTGCCTTCTTCCTTTACAGATTCAAATGGAGACACAGGCCAGATGCCTTCTTCCCTAACCCTCCCCTTTGTTCCCCCAGTTCAAAAGGTTTCCCTTGGTCTTTGAAATAACCTAAGGCAGGCTGAATCCACATCCGCTCCTCCTTCCTCGGGAGATGGCAGAATCCGGGGGGGGGGGGGGCTAATGTTTTAAACATACATTTATGAATGTGATATAAATGGATTCTGACACAAAGTTTGAATCTGAACTTTATTTTGCCTTCAAGTGTTCATCTCTTTCTCTTGCTTCAACTCCCCCCAACTATTTTCTTGCCATTTCAGTTCTCCTCCTCTGTATCGTTAGTGTTCCAGGATACTCTCTCATGAGTTAAAAAATCACACAGTATCTATTTGCCAGTGTTTATTTTTAAGCGGTGCCAAAAGTGTTTATAGATAGAAACAACAGGACAACCCATAATTAAATCATTGTTTCTGCTAGATCTGCTATTTAGCAACTCGAAGGAAAATAATTTGCTCACAACAACGAGGGAATGGTCAAGGAAGCTCTTGCACCCAGTATTACTGTATACAATAACATATTAGTTGCTTGGTTACCAATCATAAAATGAGGCCAATTAAAAAAAAATGCAAGACTCTTAACTAAATTGCGAGGAATAGAAATGAAGAAAGTTAAAAGCTGTCAGGTGGTTACTAGAAATAATACCAAGGAGTGATTGACAAAGTGAGCTTTGCTCAGCTTCAAATTTGGCTTTGATTCAATAAATGATTGGCACACCGATATCCTCTGCAAAAGTGGATTATGCTTTGGAGAGGTTATTTAGCAAGCCACTGATTGACAGTTTACTAAAACTGTCCCATGGACAGAGGTAACCAAACAGAGTTGTATTTTGACAGGTAAATTTCTTTAATCTCCATCTTGCAATACCATTTTTATTGCTCTAAGCAGATGCTCTGAACTGCCAGTCAGTTACCATGCAAAAACCTTCATACTTAGTACAATTCTCCTTTTCTTCTTTATCTTCTGAGGAAAACACTGCAGATTAGGAAAAAAAGAATAAATCTTCCTAGTAAATACATTAGTATAATCTAACAGATGAACGGGTTTTGTCTGACCACGTAGGACCATAGGAAGAAATCCGGTCTCTTCCGCATATTTGGTTACGGAGATCAGTTTAGTAGGAGACATTTCAGGAGTAGGGGTGTCATCAAGGCCAAAATGTTCAAGTAGAAATCCATGTCCATCTCAATGGGAATAGGAACTTCCCCACAGAATGCTGGAATGTCACATATACCACTGTATAAAAGGCCCTCTTGTAAATCCATTAAATCCAGACTGTAATGTCAATAAATGCAAAGCTGATCAAGAACTTGATGGTCAAACTGAGAATGGAAGCTTATAGCTGAAGCTGGTCCTCACCCATAAAGATCTTCTTCTTCCATGTGTAGATCAAACTTTAAACTGCCAAAATGAAGTCACCTTCTTTGCTTTGTCATTGGCCAAACATAAGTCATCAGTACATGTTTCTGGTAGTAGTAGACTACTACTGGGTTCTGTGTCTCTCCACATTCACATAGCCTGTTGTTATCTGCTAAGAGCCTCCATTTGAGCACATTGGTTTTACATTTAGGCACTACAACTCACAATCTATTCAGGGTATTCCAAGTAGTATCAAGGAGGTCAGATCCTTCAACAATATCCTCCTTTAATGTTATTCCCTGCTTGATGGTCTCCTTCCTCCATCTTTTAATTCAATTTTGTTCTTATGTACCTTCAAGAATGTTTGTTCTTCCCATAAAGCTCTTCTTAGATGTGAGTTGGCAGGCTTGGAACCTATGTTGTTCAGAGGATGTCAAAGATTATTCTCAGGCTTAGATCATAAGGATTAGGGGTCTACATATTCTAAGTCTGATTTATTAGATACTTAGATGAATCAGATTTGCTATAAAGACCTGGGTTGATCAACAAAATATCTCTCACGGTATACCTAAGGGTTCAGCTCCATTGACTAATTACAGATACTTGGATTTTGAAAATATCTGGGTTATCAGCAAAGGCTGGGTTAAAAGGAGCTTTTTTCTGTGCAATTCTGATGGTTAATTGCAGCAATTTAAGGAGACTCCAGATGATGCTGCACAGGCTGTTTCCCCCCCCCCCTCTTTTTCCAGCTGTCTTTTACCTGGGGGGGGAATAATCTGTTTAGGTAGAAAGGTGTAAGAAAAAGTAGAAAGGCAAAAAAATAGAAAGCATCAAGGACTGTAGAATAGAAGAAAGATTTCTTAAAACTGTCAGTGCTCATTGGCGCTTAATTCCATCAGGTCTCGGGTTTCCACTTCAGCCATGATTTTATTGTTTTCCTTCTTGATTCAACCCCTCCCAAATAAACTTTTCCCACAGTTAAATATGCGCAGCTCTTTTTCCATTTCTCTTTGATCTGTGAAAATGGCATGGTTCTGATCACAAAGCAAACAAAAATCACGCTGCCAAGTTGAATAATCAAGGGCATACTCATGAGCACTACCAGTTGTGTGTGGGAGAAATAGAAGTGGGCACCCCCAAAATTAGGATGGTCAGCATTCCATCAGGATCTGTCTGAGATCTAGATGGAGATGTGGCAGGTTTTTCAGTGGGAAAATGTGAAACAATAAAATATATGAACACTGTTCTGTGGTTCTGAGAACCAGAAGAAAATATCATCTCCACCACTCTTCTATTGATGATGATGATGATGATGATGATGATGATGATGATGATGATGATGATGATAATAATAATAATAATAATAATAATAATAATAATAATAATAATAATAATAATAATGTTGGAATGGACCTTGGATGTCATCTAGTCCAACCCCCTGCTCAGGCAGGAAACCCTATACCATTTCAGACAAATGGCTGTCCAGTCTCTTCTTAAAAACTTCCACTGTTGGAGCATTCACAACTTCTGGAGACAGGTTGTTCCACTGATTAATTGTTCTGACTCTGAGGAAATTTCTCCTTAGTTCTAGGTTGCTTCCCTCTTTGGTTGCTTTCCATCCATTGCTTCTTGTTCTGCATTCAGGTGCTTTGGAGAATAGCTTAACTCCTTCTTCTTTGTGGCAACCCCTGAGATATTGGAACTCTGCTATCATGTCCCCTCTTGTCCTTCTCTTCATTAAACTAGACATACCCAATTCCAGCAACCATTTCTTATATGTTTTAGCCTGATCATCTTTGTTGCTAATGTAAGTTAATGAAGTTGCTAATGTAATAATCAACATCAGCCTGCTTGTAGTGGTGGTGGCGGTTGTTAACAATAATATTATAATCTGCTATTATTGGAAGACTGAGGCTAACATTGTCAACAGACTTTTCTTTTTGAAGTTTGAATGGGACTGAAAATGGTGCTTTAAACCTATAAAGCGAGAACTCATCTATGGTGAACTTGTTATTTTTTTTAAATGCATATCTCTATTTTTCTGTGCAAAAGTGGTGGCCATTTTGTGAATGAATTTTGCTAGCATAACCTTGAGTGATTTGGGTCTGTGGATCTATGATATGTACCATCTATAGGTAGTCCTAGACTTACCATCAAAACTGAGCCCAAATTTCTGTTGTTAAGCAAGACGGTAAGTGAATTGTGCCCTATTTTAGGACCCTTCTTGCCACAGTTGTTAAGTGAACTGCAGTTCTTAAGTTAGTAACCTGGTTGTTAAGTGAATCTGGCTTCCCCACTGACTTTGCTTGTCTGAAGGATCACATGACCCCAGGATACTGCAACCATGACAAATGCCAGTTGCCAAGTGTCTGAATTCTGATCACATGACCATGGGGATGCTGCAATGGTTGTAAGTGTGAAAAATGGTCATTGTCACTTTGAACGGTCACTAAATGAATGATTGTAAGTCAAGGACTGTCTGTAGCTTGCCCAGCCCTCACTTGCTTATCCTGCTTAAATAGTTTAACAACTATGTTTTAAAATTAGCGGTAAAAGGAAACCAGACCACCAAAGAACAAGGTGGTTGGACACCATCAAAGCTGACACCAGTCAGAACATAAAATAACTCAAAGAAGTAGTGCAAAATTAGAAGATGTGATGAGACCTGGCCCATAGAATCTCCAATGACTGAATGGATAACATCATCTTCATTATTTCAAAAAATTAGGGCACAGCTTTGTTCCACATATCAAGCATAAGAACTATAGCTATAATAAAGTTGTGAATACCTTCTGAGTTGAAGCACATGCTTCAGTATATTGCAAGTACCTCCTAACTGATACAAAGTTAGCTGGACTTTGTTTTTCTTTGAAAATGTTTCACTTCTCATCCAAGAATCTTCTTCAGTTCTGACTCCAATTGCCTTCCGAAAAAGCACCTTTGGGACAACTCTGACTTGAATGACTGAGATTCTCCATAGATATCTCCTACCTGGTGGAAGGTTTATTTATTTTTTTATTTATTTTATTTATTTGTTTTTATAAACCGCCCTTCTCCTGAGGGACTCGGGGCGGTGTACAGAGTAAGTTAGATATACAGATTGAAACAATACTGAAAAACAATAGTCAAAACAAACTGGGACCCCAATTAGAGCTATCAGGCCAGGCCGGACTGCTGGAACAGGTAAGTTTTTAAGTCGCGCCGGAAGGTGCGGAGGTCGGGGGCCATCCGGATTTCAGTTGGCAAGCAGTTCCAGAGGGCTGGCGCACCCACTGAGAATGCCCTCCCCCTGGGGGCCACCAGCCGACATTCCTTAAGCGGTGGCACCCTGAGGAGGCCCTCCCTGTGGGAGCGCACAGGACGGTGGGGTGTTGACATTGGCAGAAGGTGCTCCCATAGGTAGTCCGGACCCATGCCATGTAGGGCTTTGTATGTCATTGTTAGCACCTTGAATTTCACTCGGAAGGCAACCGGAAGCCAGTGCAGCTCACGGAGGAGAGGTGTGATATGGGAGTATCGGGAGGCCCCCAAAAGTGTCCGTGCCGCTGCACTTTGCACCAGTTGAAGCTTCCAAGTGGATCTCAAGGGCAGCCCCATGTAGAGAGCATTACAGTAGTCTAGGCAAGAGGTCACAAGGGCATGGGTGACTGTACGTAAGGCATCCAGGTCCAGATAGGGTCGTAGTTGGCGCACTAGTCGAACCCGGGAGAAGGCCCCCTTGGTCACAGCTCCTATGTGATCTTCCAGGGATAGCTGTGAGTCTAGGAGGACACCCAGGTTGCGGGCCCTATCAACAGGGGGTAGTAACTCACCCCCGATGTTAAGGGGTGGGATGCTCTGAGTATCCTGGCTTGCCGGTACGTACAGCCATTCAGTCTTGTCCGGGTTCAGTTGAAGCCTGTTCCTCCCCATCCATTCCCGGACCGCTTTCAGGCAGCGGGACATCACGTCGAGGGCATCACTGATGCTGTTTGGAGTTGAGATGAAAAGCTGGGTGTCATCAGCATACTGATGGTACCCAACTCCAAAGCTACGAATGATCTCACCCAGCGGTTTCATGTAGATGTTGAACAGGAGAGGCGAGAGGACCGACCCCTGAGGGACTCCGCAAACGAGAGGCCTCGGGGTCGACCTCTGTCCCCCTGCCAGCACCGACTGCGAGCGACCCTGGAGAAAGGAGGAGAACCAACGCAGAACCGTGCCTCCCACTCCCAGTCCCCTGAGGCGCCGCAGCAAGATACCATGGTCGATGGTATTGAAAGCCGCCGAAAGGTCTAATAAGACTAGGACAGAGGAATGGCCCCTGTCCCGGGCTCTCCAGAGATCATTCATCAGAGCGACCAATGCCGTCTCCGTGCTGTAGCCCGGCCTGAAGCCCGATTGGCACGGGTCTAGATAAACCGCTTCATCCAGGACCTGAGGAAGTTGCTGCGCCACCACGCTCTCAACAACCTTCGCAAGGAAGCGAAGATTGGAGACTGGACGAAAGTTATTCAGTGAGGATGGGTCCAAGGTGGGCTTCTTGAGGAGAGGTCTCACCACCGCCTCCTTCAAGGCGGTGGGGAAGTGACCCTCACTCAGAGAAGCAGAGAGGACCGCCAGGAACCAGCCTCGTGTCCCCTCTCGAGCCGCATAAGCCAGCCAGGAAGGGCACGGGTCCAGTAAGCATGTGGAGGAGCTCAACCTCCTCATAATCCTGTCCACTTCCTTCGGAGTCACAGGATCAAATTCCTCCCAGATGACGTCGACAAGACTGTCCATGTCCTGTTCTTCCAACTCTGCCCAGTTGGAGTCCAGACCGGTTCGAATCCGAGCGATTTTATCCAACAGATATTGACCGAATTCCTCGGCTCGACCCTGTAAGGGTTCCTCCCTCACCTCTTGGTTCAGTAGGGAGCGAGTCATCCTGAACAAGGCAGCCGGGCGATTATCTGCGGACGCGATGAGGGTGGAAAAGTAGTTGGATTTTGCCACCCTTATCACTGCGAGATAAGACCTGGTGAGGATTCTTAATCGCAATCGGTTGGATTCGGATCGACTGGATCTCCGACGCTTCATCTCCCGGAGCTCCGCGGTGAACCATGGGGCTCGCTGGGATCTGCGCCGGGTCAGAGGCCGCAGGGGTACAACTCGGTCCAGAGCCTCCGTGGCTGCCTTTTCCCAGGCTTCCACTAAGGCATCCGCCGAGCTGTGAGCAGGGAGTGCATGTGCGTCCCCAAGCGCTGCCTGGAACCTATCAGGGTCCATTAGGCGCCTAGGGTGGTACCATCTGGTTGGCACCGTGCACCCACGGTGGGGGGTGGCAAAGGGGAAGTCTAGCCGTAGGAGGTGATGATCGGTCCATGACAGGGGCGTAACGGTCGTGGCGCCCCCACCGATATCATCACGCCACCGTCCAGACAAGAACACCAAGTCTGGGGTGTGGCCTCCCTCATGAGTCAGTCCAAAAATTATTTGCGACAGGTCCATGGCCGCCATGGAAGCCATGAACTCCCGAGCTAGCTCGGACGATCCTCCCAGGGACGGTAGGTTAAAGTCGCCCAAGACCATGAGTTTTGGGAATTCAACCACCAACCCTGAGAGGACATCGAGCAGCTTGGGCAGGGCTGCCGCTGCACGATTAGGTGGTAGGTACGCCAGCAGCAGGCCCAACTGCGCTCCCGGGCCGTATCTCAGAAGGAGAGACTCACACCCGACTATCTGAGGGACGGTGGTCTCTCGCGGGCTAAGGGATTCCCTGATGATAACTGCCACTCCCCCGCCCCTCCCATGTGCCCGAGGCTGGTGCAGCACCTGGAAACCTGGCGGGCAGAGGTCAACCAGAGGAACACCACCCTCTGGGCCCAGCCAGGTTTCCGTGATGCAAGCCAGGTCCGCGTGCTCGCTCTCCACTAGGTCACGAACGAGGTGAGCCTTGTTAGCTACGGACCTGGCATTTAGGTAGACCAGCCTGAGCACAGGAGGCTGAACACCTTCGCTCCCGGGTCCTCGGGGGAAGTACAGAGGGTCGGAGCGTCTCACCGCTTGTACAGAGCGGAGATGACTCTCCCGGTGACGATACGGCCCTCTGCTTGTGCACCTTCTGCCGTTCCCCACCATCCTGGGAATTGGCTGTTCGTCAGCTCGCCACTGGGCTTTGTCGGCGACTGGTCCTCGTTCTCCACCATCGCGAATGGTCGTAGGCCTGGCTTGCGCTAAGGTAGCTGGAAGGCCTGCCTTCCCCGAACAACCATAGGTTGCAACAATACATTGACTTCCACAATAGTCTCTGGAGGACAAATCCTAGTTTGCATAGAATATGACTGTATTGGGGATGATACTGGACTTTGGTTGTGCTTTTGGCACACCAACTAAATTGCGCCCAAATTAACCAGCTCTGTCTTGTTAGCAAGAAATCCTGCATTTCTCTGGTTATTACTAAGGCTGGTAACCTAGTCTGTTTATTTTTTCTTATACCAAAAAACATTTTGTGAAACCCTTCACTGACCAAAGACATGATAAACAACAAAAGTCAATGTTTATTGGTCTATCTGGCAATAACTGCACATTAAAGACCACAGTTTGGATTGTAAGAAGAGTAAATGATAAAAAAGCATTCATTAACCAATGTATGAATGAAATAAAAATGTGTTCTGTATTTGTGAAGCTAAAGTCAAAGGAAACAAGAAAATGGTGACAATGAAAGTGGTCTGATCTTACAGATTGGAGTTGATTAAGATAATTTATTAAATTTATAAACTGCTCAACTCCCATTGACTCTGCATGCATTCATCAGAGAAGTGAAGATATAGGTTTAATTATGAAAAACATTAAAATGTATGTCAGAAAGGTATTATCTCAATTGTTGTGATGTTGAAAAGTGTTGAAAATAGGAATCCATATGTTGGTGATAATTGCATGTCTAGTGAATTGATGAGTCGGGTGGGGGGGAAATTGTGTAACTTCTAAACAAATGAAATCCAAAAGAAATTCTCCTAGGTGATTGAATGATTATGCTATGTGGAGAACCAAGAATAAAAAAAATAAAAAAGAGAAACTAGAAAATGCTGGAAGCAAGACAAAAAGAGTGATTTTAGAACAGAGTAGAACAGAGAGTTGTTTAAATATAGTTTTATTAAAGAAATTTTAACAAAGTAAAAGCTGTAAGGAAAAATAAAGATAATAAAAAATAGTAAACACTAAAAAAAGAACATAGGGGGAAAAAAGAAAAGGATTATAAAGTGGCTCCTGATCTTCTTGATAGCAGTTTTAGGTACCCTATATTTATCGTCGATGGATGTAAACTGTTCCAAGTAAAGCTGCTTTTTGGAATTAACTGATGGTAAATTTGTCAATGCCGATGGTGTCCAAGTGATGCTCCAATTGTTTTGGGATTACACCCAAGGTGGCTCTTATTATTGGTACTACCTTTGCTTTTCTTTGTCACAGTCATTCTACTTCTATTTGTAGGTCTTTGTATTTTGTTATCTTCTCCAGTTCTTTCTCTTCTGTATTATTGATGTTGAACAATATATCATATGGACATTTCTTTTTGCTGTTATTATTGTTTATATAGCGGCCATAAACTACTTTGATTCTTTTAAATGAATAGTGTGATACTCTTGCAATAAATAAATTAAGAGTAAATATTCTCCTCACATTGCAGTGCTATTTCAAAGAAAGGCATACAGGAGAAACTTCTACACATCTGATCTGTTAAGTGATTAATATTAATAATAAATAATTTGCATTTTCCTCCTCCCTTTGTTCTTACATTTTTGGTCTTGAAGCACTTTAAGGATTCCACCCACCCCCAATATGTGAAGTACAGTTGGTTCTTTTAGGGTTTGATAGTCCAGTTAAGCTTGCTTTGTGATATTTACTCCGCAAGCACCCACACTATGTGTAAACTATATTTGTCCATTTATCTTTCCTTGATATGTAAGAAAGAAACAAACAGAATTTTGCTCAGACTTCATGCCTGAGGAAACATTAGGGTTTTCTGTCAGAAGCAAAGCCAGAGCTGCCAGGTATACCCAAAGATGCTGAATCTTTTAACAAATAAGACTAATAGTAATCATTCTAATACCAATAATGCCAGTGCTGCAAATAATAATACAAAATGCAAAACTTAAAAAGTCATATGGTAGTGTAGGCCTTAACATCCAGCAAATCAGGTTACTCCTACCTTTCTTGTACTTCTCTCCCAAATATTGATTGACTAATTTATTAATTACAGTCTAGGGAAATGTCTTTCTTCCCTTTGTTAGTTTCATTCTGGCAACTTTCCAGGCTTCTTTAATTTTTGCAAGGGGTCTACCACTGATGTTTCCTCATCAACAAAATACATGAATGGAGCCATCAGAATAAAACAGGAAGGTGAAAGTAAAATTCCTTCTGTTGTAATGTGTCTAATTCATCAAGGAATATCCACATTTCTGTGTGTGTGTGTGCGCGCGCGCGCGCACGTGTGCGTGTGCACGCATATCAAAGAAGTCAGTTGACAATCATGACAATCATTTTGTGAGGCACTATAGAAGTTCTTTGCTATTGCCTTCTCTGAAAATGTTACTTTTGCACTTACCAGTTTAATCTGAAAGTTCTTGGTGGTCTCCCACTGAAATACTAACTACAGTAGGTGAGATCCTTCTTAGACTTTATAAAATTAACCAAGGTTGGCAGGGTGTTGAGAGAAATACTGAATGTGGATGATTAATTTTTAGAAGATATTTCTCCTTAAGATCACACCTAAGGTTATTAGGGATCCCATTTTAGTGATTACTGAAAAATGACAATCGGGGAGGACTCTTGCCTTCCAACCTAGGTGTGGATCCAGTTGATCAGTTGGTCACCCTGTTGGGTCAGAATTTTGGTCACAGGATCAGGGCCACTATCTTGATGGCTCTCCTCCAGAGGCAGCCTGCTGCTTAGGACCAGGTTAGCTCTTTGAGGCAGCAATTAAATAAAAGATAGGGCTGCCCCTTAAACAATTTTTGCAAACTTGGTTCAAACCTGGTTTTCAGACTTTGCTAATTAATATCACTCTCGTTCCATTTTATCGACAACCCTACTATTTACAGCTGTCTTATTTTCTAGTATTTTATTGTTCTGGGGTCAGTTTTTAAATGAATTGGGATAAGGAAGTTGAGGATCCTGGGACTCTAATAGGAAATGTACATTTCCTGAACTCCACTCTGCCTAATGAATGTTCCAGGTAACTAGCTTAGATGGCTGTTCTTCCTCAGATGGGGATCTTTCATAGCTATAGGCAGTGCTTTTTTGTAAAAGAAAAAGGTGCCAGAACTCACACATGTCATACAACCTGCCTTGCCTACCCTACAAGGTTCCATCAAAAAAAGGTGCCGGAACTCCGTTCTGAGAGTTCTATGAGAAAAAAAGCCCTGGCTATAGGCAGTGTGAGAAATTTAAAAGATGCCTCTTCTTCAATAGCTAGTTGCTATTTTGAGTAGAATAATGCAGGAAAAAGGAAAGCAAGCAAGCAAACAGAACGATCCACAAGAAGCCCCAAATACCTTTCTTGCATTTCTAACTTTTTTCCCCTTCTTTGGGAAATAATTTAGGAAATTTAGGGATCCTTATTTTTTTTCCCTTACCTCCTTATGTTTCTATGTTTTCCCTTATTTCCTTATTTTAATCTTATTTAGAGTTAAAACAGGTTTCTCAGCCTTAACAGCTCTAAGATATGTGGACTTTAATTCTGAGACTTCTGGGAGTTAAAGTCCACACCTCCTAAACTTGACAAGGTTGAGAAACACTGGATAAAAAGATTGTGTTCCCCTTCAATTGATAGGGATGCAGGGTTATTTCCCTGTTTTTCAGTCTCTGGGAATATGGAACCTAAGCACCAAAAAAAAATATCTTTTCAGTTAACAAGCCATCTGTATAAATATTTTATTGTTAATCACTTCTGCTGTTTTCCTTTAATGCTGCTTTTCAATATTTTTTTTTAAAAAAGGTCTGTTAGCATTTAGCCTTATTCCTGCAAAATAGCACTGAAATCAGTCTGATAATTAGTTATTATGAGCAATCTAAATGTTACTATTTTCAATGGACTGTGTTCTCACTAGTCTCAATGCTATTCATGACTTGTAAGAATAGGTCGTTTAGAACTGCAGTATATAAATATATTAATTAAATCACTGCTACATAGTACATGAGAGTATTTTCTTCAAAAAAAATCTGCTCAAGTGCTACACAAGTCACTTTATTAAAGTTTTACCAGAAATCCCCTATTTTTGGTGTTCTTTTTAAGATGCAGCCAGGTATTAATGCTGCGAGCAAAGAACCCAGCCTTCCTTGAGTTATGAAAGCAGCTACATCCTTTTGAAAGAATGCTTGTCTGATTGTCTCAAAGGGCTGTCCATGTTACTGCTGGGATGGCCAATCTTTGATACCCACCATTCGCAGTTTACTCAATTTCTTTTTAAAAAAGAATTTTGTCCTTCCCATTAAATATTCTTCAGAGGGAGGGAGGGAGGGAGGGAGGGAGGAAGGAAGGAAGGAAGGAAGGAAGGAAGGAAGGAAGGAAGGAAGGAAGGAAGGAAGGAAGGAAGGAAGGCTTTCCTTACATACTTATAAAATAAAAAGGAGCAAGATTATAGATCCTGTCCAGAATTACAGTACAAATGGACACCAGGAGTAATTCCACCCCTGTTCTTTCTTGAAAGGCATTCTGTTCTGCCACCACAATGACATCTGCTGGTGGAGACAGGAAGTCATAAATCTGTGTCTCCTCCTCTCAAGCAAGCCTCTGTAATGTTTTACACACACACACACACACACACACACACACACACACACACACACACACATCAAGAAAACTAGAGGATAGGACAGCATTTCATTCCTTTCGTACCTGGAAGCCCATCTTTGTATTTTATCTTCCCCCCCCCCAAAAAAAGACTCACAAATTTCCCTCCCCCCATGTTGCATATCCAAACTTTAAAAGTCATGATTCCAATGTAAATGATGTAACCACCAGCATGGGCTCTTTGAATTGAAGCCACACAATCTGCTCTTGCAGATTGCTACCTTGACAGTATAACCGGATGCATGTTCTAGAGATGAACCTTTTGTGCAAAATGATTTTAGAGAAGAAGAAGAAGAAGAAGAAGAAGAAGAAGAAGAAGAAGAAGAAGAAGAAGAAGAAGAAGAAGAAGAAGAAGGAGGAGGAGGAGGAGGAGGAGGAGGAGGAGGAGGAGGAGGAGGAGGAGGAGGAGGAGGAGGAGGAGGAGGAGGAGGAGGAGAAGGAGTAATAGTAGTAGTAGTAGTAGTAGTAGTAGTAGTAGTAATAGTAGTAGTAGAAGTAGTTAAATAAATTGCGGATATTTCCCTACGACTCCACAGTGCCTTTCTTTGGAAGAAGATTTTTTTTAAAAAAATCTGTTTCTTTGGTATGTATGAGTGCACGAGTAAGTATATGTGTGGGAAAGAATAGGAAAAAAAAAACTCCCAACAGAAAAGTAGAAAAAAATAGCATCCAAACCCAGATATCTTTAACTTGTGAGTTGGGCAGCCATATAAATTTGTTTAATATAAAATCATATAAAATCAACAATACTATTTACATTTTTTTTCTTTTTATGACCCCCGTAATACCTTTTATCGGGGTGGAGTCAGGGCAACTGAATGGAGCTGACTGTTTACTGACCAAAAGCTCCTCCTGACACCTACACGGAGTTCGCAGAACTTTTCTCTGATAAACATCTGTCGCTGTCTAGTATTGAACTCTCAGCTCTCCTGAGTATGAGTGAGTGCCTTCACCTTTAGGCCATCGAGATGCTCAACAATGTTATTTACACATACTCTACCAGAAACTGTATTTAGTACTTTTGATTGTTAGATCCTTCTCAAGGATTTAGGGGGGTGATATGATGATGATGATGGTGATGATGGTGATGATGGTGATGATGATGATGACAATGATTCCATTTGTACAGCTTGCTGCAGATAATAGCCATTTGCAAAATCATTTTCAGAAATACTACTTCCATATTGTTAATCCCCAGCATCATTACATTCTCGTAATCATTGTTGGATAGCTACCAAGTATGAACTGCCAAAATCCAGATCACTATTAGAGGGGGGGGGGAATCCCATCTTAATGTTTGCAACTCAGTTCCATTGGTCAGACTGAGAGAAAGTGACCAATTCAAAATCAAACAGTAGGTTGTATGGCCATGTTGGAATTTGAATTTGGGTGTCTCCAATCTTACATCAGTACTTAATTACTACAATAGGTTTGTGGCAATGGAAATTAGGTTTCTGTGCCATGTCAAATAGAAATTGTGTAAACTGCTTAGAGAATGGATGGATATAGGATTGAGAAATGGCCTATTAAATCTGGAAAATAGGAGTATTTTCTTGGAGATCATTGTTTATCTTGAAACATGGTATGAAACCTAGAATGAAGTACTCGAAAGAAATGAAAAGCCTCATAAAACCTCCTCAATTTCTCATGTAGCAAAAGATTTCCGAATACACATATCTTCCAACTGTCCAGAAGTTGGACTGCTCAGGTGTCAATGAAGAGGAAAGGGCCAAAATACTTCAGCAGAGTTGGAAGCATGATATCTCTGTCCCATGATTAACTGATTAACCCATCACTCAATGCAAAAAGTTTTGTTTTATGTTAATCATTGTGGTTGCTTTTTAATATATCATGTTATCCATATAGAACAGATTTTCTTCTTTTTTTCTGTTTCTTTTTTTAAAGGGAAAATAGTATATGCCTTTTGTAAGAATATCTCAGAAAGATGGGTGACTTCCCCTGTGTTTGAAATGTAAGCCAAGCTTTTTTGAAATGAAACAGCTTGATTTTTTTTTCCTCATGGAAATCTGACTTCAGAGTTTTCTTCTCACATATGCATACCATCAAATCAACCAACTACCCAAATATATCAAACTTCCCTCCTCTAAAGGTAGCCTGGAAATAGCAGTTTTATCACCACTGCATTTCAGTATTAAGCATCTTGAATCAGTTAATGGAGTGGAATGTCTGGTGTTTAAGAAATTCAACATGTAGTCTCCTGAATTACCTTTGCCTTCCCCTATTCATTCCTCTAGAATCATTTCTTAAATATTGGTTATTATTCACCCTGTGTGACAAAGCAAAGTGTCTCTACCAGGTTATTTCACAAATGGATATTGCTTCTGACATGTTAACTTCACCTCCCTTCTCTCCCCATCCTGATGCCACACTGATGGCAAACTTACTCGTATTTGAAAAATTGAGCGCATTTTAGTTAGAAGATTTTTCTAGTGGGGTTCACCCAATTCTTCAAATAAGGTGAGCTTGTCATGAAGCTGCATGATACTGGCCACCAATGCAGAAATCAATAGATAACAAGTTAAAAAAAGATAATTATTATTCTGAACATCTTTTGGGTTGCTTTTGAATAAGAAGCTTCAGTGACTACGCTTCTTACTAGGAATGGTTTCACTGGTTTGGAAGAAAAAAAATACGCTTCATTGTAATGTTTTGGAAGGTGTAAGTAACTGTATCTTAATGTCCATCCATTCCTGCAATTTAAAGTTGTTGATATCTTTGCTTACATTAGGATCAGTAGAAAAGAGACGAGCCAAGAATTTTGATCTTGGCAAGGAAGTAGCTTCCTCTTTTAGTTCATTTCAGTATCTGAGTCATGGCTCAAATGTGTAAACAGGCACCAGAGATAAAGCTGAAGTCAACGATTATTATCCATTTAATCTAAGGATCACTAGTGCACTAGCCTGAAAGCTATTTTCTACCTTAGATTACATGAAATATGGAGCATGATCACTAAGCATGTTCAAAGTATTTTTTTTATTACTACTGACAGTTATGGCACATATACATTGACATCATTCACACACCCAGCAAAGCTATACCGTATCTTCTTTGGTTTTGGTATTGTGTGTTCCATAGATCCAACCATTTGTGGCTTATTCAACAGTAGTTAGCTAAATCATAGTTAATGTGTGAAACCAGCCATTTACGATTTTCATGAGTAGACAGAAACTATTTTCTAGATGCCCATAAAGCAAAATTCTTTTGAATTGTGTGTCATCAGCAACCTTGTCATCCACATCAGACAAAAATAAAGTTCTGCCGTAAATCCAAGTTAAATTGTTTCCATCCAGATAAAATTATCTGTAAAGCCTCATGTTTTAATATTGATAGTACGGAAAAAAGTGCTTTTGAGACACAACTGATTATTTCAGGTGATTAAATCATTTAAATTTTCAAAGATTAAAATGTAATCAGGAAATAAGCTAATAAAAAACATGCAAAATATTTTGTCTAAAAATGGATTGATTCGTGAATGTCTTCATTTGATTGATATCCTGTTTTGTCTTCAAATCACTCCACTCCATCACCAGCCATTGACATAGCCAAATGCAAAAGCAGATATAGCTTTGGGATTTGTAATGGTTGGGTAGAAAATACATTTTCAAAGGTCAACAGCTTTTTCTACTGACCAGACTAAAGGGATGGGCTCCTAGAAGTATAAAAATACTGCCTAATATGCAATCAGCCCAGGTTCGAATCTCAGAAGGGTATGACTGACTGATGAAGACTAAAGAGTCAGAAATGCATCTTAGTCTCCCTTAATTCTTTGTTAGTAATTTACACACACACACACACACACACACACACACATATATATATATATATATATATATATATATATATATACACACACACACACACACAGAGAGAGAGAGAGAGAGAGAGAGATGTATATATATAGTGTGCATATATTTAAAATCTGTATGCTGTGAAATGCTTTTAATTTTAAAATCGCCTCCATCCTATTTTTCCTTTTTAGGATAAGCAATAATATGCAGAATTAGTGTTCAGACACTAATTTAATCACTTTTGTTTAAGCTAGTTTAAACTGAGAGTTTAATTGGTTTCAAGCTGCAATGGAAAACCTTGTCTTGAAGGACCTTTCAGGTTGCAGCCTACTCAAGGAAGTCAAAGTAACCATGGCGATGGTGTAAATCCTTACTCTTCAATATATCAGGTGAGGTCTTATTGAAGTATTTATTATCATGTACGATGAAGAACTATCAGATAAAAAGGAAGATTTTAATCTCCTCCATTAGTTCTGTCTGCTTGTTTTCTTGGTGATGAAGCAAGTAGGACTGGAGAGCAGAAAGAATGGGTGGCCACAGAAATGCATTGTGGTGACCAAGATGCTCAATCTAACCAACTTACCATTGTGACTTGAACATTTAGATTCCCTGAACAATTTAGGAATACTGCCAGGGGACTATTATCAACCCTTCAAGGTAGACCAGTGCCATATGGATCAGGAGTTCTTTAATTTTAAAGCTATACTAACAGAATCTTGCAATATCTTTCCTATATCCTTGCCTTTATTTTTATGTGATGTTTACCCATGCAACATTCTTGGCCTGGACTCAGACCCCTTTTTGCTGACAATTTCCTTGGTAGTGGGTCTCCCTCCTGTCCTTCAAATTAATTCCCTCTGCTCTCTACAAGATTTCTATGAATAGTAATAGCAATAGCAGACTTATATACCACTCTATAATGTTTTACAGCACTCTCTGAGCAGTTTACAATATCAGCATATTGCTCCCAGCAATCTGGATCCTCATTTTACTGACCTCGGAAGGATGGAAGGCCAAATCAACCTTGAGCCCCATAAGGATCAAACTCCAGCCTGTGGGCAGAGTTAGCCTGCAATACTGCATTCTAACTGCTGTGCCACCAGGGACCCTTAATGCTAGCAGGAGTGTGTTCAGGTTTGGCAGTGTATTACTCTAAATTTATAGTACTGGAGGATTTCAATATTAGAAACAGATCAGAATTTTATGTCCTCCACTGAGGTACATCCTAACAAATATGCAGTCCTTTGCAGTTTGGGAATGTTCTTATATTTTCCACTGTTAGGAGGTTCAGAGATAGTTAAGAGGGCTTTTGCACTGGTGTGCCAGCTATGACCTGAGCTGGTCAAATTTGATGAGTTCTCCATGCATTATGGCAGATTATGATGGGGACTTGTTATTTATTTCTGACTGATATGCTCTAATTTGTTATGGGTTTAATTGGCCAGTTTTATAGTTCAAATTGTAATTGTATTATATTATGTGCTGCCTGGAGTGTTATTTTTGGTTGAAGGAACAACAATGGCAATCAATCAATCAAATAAACCAACAAATAATGTATTCCACATCCAATTGCCCTGCTGTGCAACCAGATGTATTTCAGCTTTCATTGACATGTGATCATTTTTACTATGTACCTCAACACTAGGTAAAAATCATTGGGGGCATGCAATGGAGCATCAGATTATCAATTCAATATACACATATTCTCCTCGATGGCTGTTTCAGTCAACAGTGTTAGAGAGCTTTTATTTCTCCATTTGTTTGTTTGTTTTAGATTGGTTTATATGGCCACCCATGTTGCAGATGTGATTCTGGGCAGGTAACAAATTTGAACTGGCTTTCCATTTTCCTTGATACCTTTCAAGAATGGATTCAGAATCCACACATTGAGGCAGAAAGATGTGCAGAACTGTATGTTTCTTGTGTTAAAATATATTAGCCCTCATAGTTAGCTAAATGAATTAAATGGCACCAAGAAAACTGGTGACATGCCAAAAGCCAAGCCAGGGCTGTCCACATGGGTGGGGGGAATCAAAAAAATAATGTCAACTGCAATCATGCCATCAAAGCCCCCCTTTTAAACATGCATCAATGTGTATTAAAAAATGAGGGTGCTTCGACCACATGGCTGCAGCACCCATCTTGACTATCTCTGCAGACATTCCTGAGCCAACACCTGAATCCAGGGATAAGAGAGGAACAAAGGCCTTATTTTTCTATTAAATTTAGTTTGCAATAGCATCCAGTCCCTCATTTTGTTCCCCTCTGCTGCAAATCATAGCCAAACTGCTGGATGTATCGGTTGCAGATGTTTTCAATGTCTGGGTAACTCTCAAATTGTAACGTTACTTCCGCTTTACACATTTTATACAAGGTAAGTTCCTTTGCTGGTTATGAATTCCAGGTGGAAAAGACATATATATTCTGCACACCAGTCTGTGACAGGACACTTCTATATCACCAGCCTGTTTAACCCCTTCCCATTCCCTGCAAAATAGTTTAAAACTACTGGCAACTTAGAAATAATAAATAGAAATAATAAATTAACCCCACACACACACACAAAACAGGAATTATACTGTCTTTCTTTAAAGTTGAGCAGTAGGAGAGAATACAAATATATATATTGTTTTCCTCCAAGGAGTATATTGTTCCTCTGCTGTCCATGATCATGGAGTACCAAAAATCCCACTCCTTCTTATAATACAATAAAATAAAGAGCAACAACCTTCCTCTATATTTGTCAGTAGATATTCTGAGATCCAAAATTTGTCTGGTGGTTTGTCAAAATTTTAAGAGATTACTCCAGTTGCAAAGATGACACAAAACCTAAGAACTCAAAAGATTCCCACAAAGTTCTTCTAGGTGTTGCCCCACAAACCAACAACATCTGCAAATTGCGAGGATGAAATGATAGGATTTTTGCAGGCAGTTGTTTTTCTCAATAGTGAAGAAATAGCTTGGGTGGCAATTGTATTGGGGGGTGGGGGTGGAGAGAGAAAAAGGATCCAATCAATGGATTCAGGAAGAGGAAAGCTAAAAAAAAAGACACTTAATCTCTTTGGGGAAAGGATAGCCAGCTAAAACTCTGAAAATGGGGGGGGGGGAACCCATCCACAAAGGTTGGAACTGCTGAAAAGAAGATGCCAGCTTGGCTGTGGCTTCCAAAGAACGATTGACTAAGTGTCCCCAAATCAGCAATGCTGTGAAAAATCTAGTTCCAAAGTGGTACAAAGCAGCAACATGAAAGTGACCATAAACCAAACACTCACACACTCAGGGGTGTATTCACACAGCAGAAAGCTTCATCTGGCACAGGCACAGGTCCAAGAAGGCCCTCCTTACGTGCCCGTGTCCAAGCAGACTTGTGTGCTTTTCATACGCTGCCATGCATTCTTGGGTTGTTTATTCCCCCCCCCAATAAGCGTTTTGTCAAAATAAGAAATCTCTCAAAGCATTTTGTCAAGATAAGAAATCTATTGCCTTCAGTTCTTCCCCGACTTGTTCTTCCCAGATCAGTTTTCTAGAGTTTGTTCTTCACTTCTGTGGACTTATGTTCAGCACGTACCAGCATACAAACAGCTGCAACCTTCATCTGCCCATCTCTGCCAAACACCTGGGTGAAACAGAGGAACAGGAAATCAAAGGAAACTTCACACAGCTTGTTCCAGAGACAACCCAGTGTCTTTCAGATGCCTTTCTCCAGCGGGCAGGCGGGCGGGCAAGTAGTGAGAACTTGTCATCGATCTGTTTCCAAAGTGAGGAAAAGAGAAGAGGAATTTTATTTCTCCAAATTTACCTTTATGTCCAATTGAAAGGGGAGGGGGGCAAAATAGTATTTCAAAAAAGAAGGGAGAATTACAGAGTTAAAATGCCCTACGCCTACAGGAGTGCAAGAAAGACAACAGCAAAAAAAAAGGACCATCTTTTTTTCTTTTTCTTTTTTCTTTTTTAAAAAGGGGGGAAAGTGTTCTGCAGAAACGGTGAGCTTCTGTTTATGTTAAGAGACAGCAGGCAGGACGAGGGGGGAAGAGCTGCATCATAAAATCCTCTGATAAAAGCACACTCAAGACACATGTTCAGCAACCCAGCGTACCAGCTCACCATCACCAATCCCGAGACAACCTCTGCCGGAAAAGCAATTTTTAAAGAACGAATTCAAGATGCAATGGATCATTAAATGATCCTAGGGAGGGAGAAACGGGCTCAGAATGGAGAGAAAATGGGGGCTTGCAGGAAAGGGTCGTAAAGGGAGGCAGGGGGTGGAAATGGGATATGGGAATGTCGATAGGCGCACAGGTTGGTGCTCCGGAACGGCTGCATCCCCTCAAACCCCATTCCCCCCCCCCTCCGGCCCAGACGTCTGTGATCAGCCAAAGTCCTGTCTCTTTAATAAACTGACTGCCTTCTGTCTGCTCGGAGTAAATTTCATCCTGTCATCAGGTCGCGGAGGAGGGGTTTGCTAATACACAGTTTGCTCAGTGGATCGATGCTTCCTGGCATCGCCTCGTCCTGCCTGTGTGTGTGTGTGTGCGTGTGTATTTGTGTGTACATTTCTGAGTGTGCATGTGGGTGAGTATATGGATGTGGGTTAGGGTGCGTGCGCGCGTGGACGCGTGAGTGTGTGAACACCAGATTTCCTTCTACCCCCCCAAGCCTTCCTCCGTCCTCTTCCACATCACTCACAACCTGGCATCTGGCGGCTACGAACCTGCAGTTTTCTCGGCGGATAGTCGCCCAGCCGCCATCGAGAGCTACCGCGAAGGAGGCGGAGAGGAGAAGGGGGAAAAAAAGGCCAGGAAATAGCAACCCCCACCCTCTTCGTCAGCCGGGCAAACAGAACTATTCACTTATCCCTATTTTGTTATTTATTGATCCACTTAAAAAAAAAAGAAAAGAATTGCCCCGACGCACAGCGAGGGTCCCCTCCTTTTTGCCTTGGATGTGTCTGGATGTCTGCATCAAAGGAAGTCTCGCAACAGTTCAAACAAAACAAGAGGGACAAAAAAGGCACCCCCCTCCCTCAGCTCCCCCAGCGCCGTTCTGGTTGTAAGAAAGAGAGAGAGAGAGAGAGAGCAAAGAGCCCAAACAAAGCTGCCACCCTCCGCATCCCGAAAGACTCCGAACAGGTTGATCGCGCCCGAGGAGACGCAAGGGCGCTCGTCGGTCTGGTTGCCGCTGAGCCGTTGAGCGGCTGAGAAGGAGGGAAAAGGAGGAAAACACACACACACAGGCGCGCACACACACAGGCGCGCACGCCGAGAGAGAGAGAGGGAGAAAGAGAGAGAGAAAGAGAGAGAGAGAGAGAGAGAAAACAAACCCCGCCAGCCTCGGAGCGGCTTCGGATCTGGGAAGAGAAGTGAGGTTGAAGAAAGTACAGCGATGCCAAGGCGGAAACAGCAGGCACCCAAAAGGGCGGCAGGTAAGAAAGCCAGCGAGGCGCCCGGCTCCTCTCCCCGCCTCCCCGGATCTGGCTTGGTGGGTCATCCCTTCAGACATTCCCTCCGTGGGTGCGTGCCGGGTATTCAGATGCTTCGCGCGCCCGCTTCCAGCAAGTCTCCCTCCGCCGCCGCTTGATTTTTGCAGTCCCCTTTCTCTTTCCTCGCCCGCTCGGGTTCTCTCGCTCTCTCTCACACACAAACACAAACACACACACACACACACACACAAACGCAGGCACGCACGCACACTGAGCCCCCTTCTTCAACTTGGCCGGGGTTGAATCAGTTTGTTCTGCACTTTCCTTCCTTTCGCTTTTTTTTGGGGGACGGACGAGGGGGGGGAGCATGTCGGTGTTTCACTGCCCCGCTTTCCCAAGCTACAATTTCTTAAACTTTCTCTCCCCCCCGCCCGCCCCCCTCGTCCGCAACTTTCTTCCGCTTGGCTTTCCCTCGCCCTCTCCTCTTTCTCTCTCTTTCCAGCCCCTCCTCGCTTCGCCCCCGCTTGGCATCGCTTTGGGTATGGGGTGTGTGTGTGTGTGTGTGTGTTGGACCGTTGGACCTGTATTTGGGCAATGCAGGTGGCGTCCGTAAAGGAAGGGCGATATTTTTGGGGGGGGCGGTGAAGGAGGCGGCCGCCAGCGGTGCCTTTTTTTTGTTTTTGTTTTTTTTGTTGGGGGGAAAGCTTTGTTTCTGCTGCAGTTTGATGCGCTGGTCCGGGAGAAATAGCTCCGGGGCTGGGGTGGGAAGCGGCGGAGTTCGGTGTGCTTCGGGTGTGAACCCGCCGGTGGAAGTTCATCCCTTTGATCTCCGGGGGCGAAAAAGAAAGGGAAAGCAAAGCGAAAGTCCGACCGGAAACCGAGGGAGCGTTCGGGGGGGGGGGTCGGCGGCGGGCAACCCCGGGGAGGAGGAAGGAATCTCGTGCGGATCCAGCTGCCCGTTGCCCGGCCCGTCTCGGCTCGCCGCTGCTGGGTTGGCCGAGTTGCCAAGCGAGGCCCGAAAGGCCGCGCGGGGGGGTTCAAAGGCGGCGGGGCTGCGATTTGCAGGAGCCGGAGAGCTCGCTCAACTTTGGGGAAAGGGTGGGCATGGGCAGGGGGACGCCGAGGGCAGGCAGCGGACTTTCCCGAGCCCAAGAGCTGAAGGCTGGTCTGGCCGGGAAGGCTGCGCCGGGGGAGGCTTCGCGCCGCTCGGGCTGTGGATGCTCAGTTCAAGTTTGGCTCGGGGCACTTGGAAAGAGGTCCGGAGAGTTGGTAGGGATTTTTTTTTTCACCGTAGCTAGAGAGGTGCGGAAGAAGTTCGTTTCTCTGTCACCAGACCCACCCACCGGGGAAAAAAAACAAAACAAAAAAAGAAGCAGCTTTCCAGTTGATTGCCAGCTTTGATTTGACATTTGATTGATCACCTGTCATCTTGCTGCCTTTGATCTATTCATTCTTGATATATATCAATAAATCACTCACTATGGTAACCTGAGTGCCAATGACGCAAGTCTTGCCCTCTAGACTTTCTTAGCCAGGCAAGTACAATTATTATCTTGTTTGGCTTTAATGTGGGTGGGATTATTATTTTATCTATGCCCCCCCTTTTTTGTCATTGTGTCCAGTTGGATTAAAGCTGTACAATGAACCAAAGTTGATTTTTAAAAGTAAACAAACTCTCCCCTACCCATGAAACTATCTGGATGTTCAGGGTGATGGGCTGGAGTAAATGCCGTCATGCTTGAGAATTGTTCAAAGCTGAAAATAAATTTGGAAGGAGAGGATCTGGGAAAGTTTTACAAACATGATTCAGTTCAGTCCTGGAGGTGGGTGTGCGTGTGGGTGGGTAGGTAGTTCATATTCTCCATATTTGGAGTTTAGTACATATAAAAGTACGCGCGAGAGAATTCATCCGTATATAAACTAATTTGCAAAACAAATAATACATGGCTATTACTGTTACTGTTATTTATTTCACAGTAATATAAAGTACTGCAGTTTAGGTTTTCTCCTTATGCAATCTTCTGGGGAAAAAAATCTTCCTTGGTCTTTATGACTCTTCTTGGTTTTAAACATTCCAGACCCAATAACTCTAGAATATAGTATTTTTTGTAACTTCTGCTATCGTGAAAACTCATCATCTATAAAATATACCTTTCATTTCAAAATGTTCCTCTTTTTGACTGTCTTTCTTAGTAAATTGCTTTTTATTCAAAGTATGCTAGGTTAGAAAGAAATAGGATTGATGGTGGGGGAGGGGAAGGAATAGGAGAAGGGATAATACTGGGCAACAGCAAGTGTTTTTAATAGCATTTTCTCAGCTGATCATTGTGATGCCATCCTGGGCCTGCTCCCAAAGTTAGGTTCCCTTAATCATAACTTCGGTATTTCTTGTAAAGATTTTCAGACAGATACTTGGGAAAACTTGGGCACACCTCATTTTCTCTGCTCCAGAATACTGCTTGTAGTTTCCTTTCAACAGTGTATTATTTTATGATACTCTTTTATTTTCCACTCTGTATGGTTTCAGTTGGTTTCTTTATGGGACGATTTAGTTTTTGTTTTTTTTTTTCCAAGGGAGTCCACCTGGAGCAAGATTAAACTGTACAAAGCTGACTCTTAGCCATTGTTCTAAGATTACTTTTGTTTCCCGTGTTCCAGTGAAAAAGGTTCTGTTTTAAGAGCTGAATACAGTCTCAAAATCTCCGGGCCACGGTGTGGCCTTGGAACAGAATGAGGAAGGGAAGGAAATAATTGATTATCCCAGTGTTTGGCACTATTCTCTTTGGCTTTCTTTATTGAGCCTTTAATCTTCCTCTTCAAAAGAGAGAAAGAGAAAAAAAAAGTATTACATGTTTGGGAAAAGTCTGTGATTTTTTTTTGTCTGATTACGAGTTTGACTGTGTTGATTCAGAAAAAAAAAGTTTACAACTTTTGAGTCTGTAAGGGGGAAAAAAGAAAGTAAGTGACGGGGTTTTGGATTTAGCTGTCTTGATTATGGCTTGGATTTAAAGCCTATGCACAACTGTAAATAATTACGTCCAAGCATCTACTTTGGAAACAGGTTTCTTCTCTGATTAATGAACATCTTAAAGGTTAGAGAGAACAAGCAACTGAATCAAGGGGGATGGCCCGCTGGATCCTGGAAACATGACAATTCCTCTTTCCCCCCCTCCATTAATTTTAAGCCATGACAACCTTATATTTTACAGAGTGCCATAATGAAAATCAGCAATGTAAGTGAATAAAGGGATGATGAAGGCACTTTTTTTACCCTTCTCTCTTTCCAAATGCATGTTCAGAAATGCATGTTCAGTCTGAGTCAGAAAAACAGCAGTGGCAAATGCCTGTGTTCCTCCAGACTCCTTTCTCAGCAAGCATTGTTCTTTTTGACTATTGTCTGCATAATTCTTTAAGCAGATGTTTGGATATTTTTAGGTCAGTGCTTGACATTACATCATACCTTTATTGGCAATGATATATTACATGTGCGTTGCTCTCCTCCATCCCGAAAGAGCCCAAGGTGCTTTACAGGTTGTCTGTCTGATTCTCCTCTTCTCCCATGGCTGCAAGACAGCAGAAAATCCTCTTGCAGCCAATGAGATTACATAGAGAAGAGAAGAAGAGGAGAATCAGGCCAGGGATGTTGTTCCTGAATTACAAAAATGCAGGTGTCTCTGAGGAATAGCCACTGAGTGACCCAACACAAACTGAAAGGTAAAGAGAAGCTAGGACTAAGACTGAATCGCTATGTTAATTCCACTTTTATTTTTTTATATCGGAAATAGCTTTCCAACCCAATTCCACAGGATTACGCTTTTCTTTCCTCCTAGGGCTTGTTGAGATGTGATTTTTTTTTTATTTTGCACATCGTACATTTGCTGTTCATTGCTCCTGAATATAAACCTGGACTTAATAGTTTTCTTTTCTTCTTCCTCCCTCCCCTTTGGTTCCCCTTTCTACCTCTGCTGGGCCCTGAGAGGTTTCCCTTTTAAGAAGTAAAAGCCAAAAAGTACAACAGAGGAAGAGAGAGAGAGAGAGAGCAGCTGCATCTACTTTGTTTATGGGAAGTAGAAATGAATAATGCAGAATTTGTTTTCATGAAAGTCCTTGTGTGGCAGTAAACATAAGGCTATTAGCAATCATTATTTAAAAGTTGCAATTTGCACCTTAATAGTACCAGTTATTAAAATAGTGAATGATACACTCAGACGGGGCAAAATCTGCATTCTTCAGAGGCAGACTAAGGAAGACTGTTCTGATTTCTGCTACAGGAAGACATATCAGTATGCTCGATCAGTGAAAGCTTTGGCTTTTATATTTTATTAGTCCTATTATTAGGGAAAGATAATAAAACTGGGTTCTAAGCAACATTGGGTTTAACAGGGTTAGGGAAATGGGCTGAGCCTTTCTTTCATTTTTCCGAGGAAACGAAAGAAATATTAAAAACGCTGATGTAGACCTCAGAGCTCCCCTACACCATAACACCATCAAATGATTTGAAAACAAAAGTATTCAGAAAGAGGAACAGAGATGGACCGAGATGGGCTTATCAGAGGAATGCATTGCCTGGTTTGTGGATCGCACTATTGGATATTGCCGAAAGTATATTGGGAATCCTCAAAATGTCTCAGTTGTGCCCTGACCCGATCAGAAGGAAAGGTAGGAAAAGGCCAGAGATATCACATGGTGACTTGTGGCAAAAGCTCAGAGTCCTTTTGACCATATAAAACCATATTACACACCTAGAAAATTGCTGCTTGGATTAAATCTGTCTTGAATTATTCTACTACTTTTTTTTAGGATATCAGAATGGAACACTGCACTCCATGCACACACATACACAAACACAAATCATTGAATTTCCCCAGCGCTCACGTCTTCCTGACAGAAGCAACTCATTGTCTATTGTCAGTGGGAAATTATAAGAGTTTCCTCTGGTTATCATCAATAATTACTATAGTGTTCTTCATAGAACATGTTTAAATCTAGCTGGCAAAATGTCTTATCAGTGAAGGCCATTAGATGAACAGAACTTTGCAGCCAAGCAGCTAGACGTGGCCGTGGCGAATTGGCCATGGTGAATTGGCCATGGCGAATTGGCCGTGGCAAGTTGGCCGTGGCGAGTTGTCCCATTCTGGACCTATTGTTCCCCAACCTTACCCTCTTTTAAGGGCTGAATGCAAACACCTCTCACTGTTCCTGAACATCTGCACAGCTGATTGGGGATGAGCTATATTCAAGAGCATGGTTGGAAGACAGAAGATGGGGTGGGCTAAAGCTAAAACTAAACATGCCCAAAGACCATTGGACTTGGGCAGCTATAAAAAAAATAAGTAAGTAAAGTAAGTAAGTAAGTAAGTAAGTAAGTAAGGAAGGAAGGAAGGAAGGAAGGAAGGAAGGAAGGAAGGAAGGAAGGAAGATTGTTAGGGATCTGCACAGGTACTAGTGCTTTTATCAAAATAATGAAAGCAATGGTGACCATGACCCCAGTGTTATCCCTTTCATAGGTGCTTGCAGTGTCACCACACATTCATCAAAGGGCTGGACTTTGTGTCATGACAGTGCAACTGTTGCTTTTGCCCTCCCTTGAAGCCCTTGCCATTAGGGCTCCCTCTGGGCATCCCCCAAAATGGGGGATAATGTTCATGCTTATTTAGTTATGAGGAAGCCAAAGGGCATCTGTGTGATGTCCAGGTGCCAGTGTACAGTTATTTTTTACAGTAGCTTGTTGTTTTTCTGGAATTTGATGTAAGTGAAAGAATTTCTCCCACCGCGTTTCTCACACTGGGAAGTATGGACCCTCAAGGAGGTTGTGTAACGTCACTGTGTAAATAGAAAATGACAACATCAGAAGTAGCTTCTCTGCCGCCTCCAATAGTAAAGTAAGGTTTTTTTAAAAAAAAACACACCTGCAAAGTGAAATTCAAAAGAGACTTTCAGGCAGTCTTGCGGCCCCAGGGGTGGGGGGGGGGAGGGGAGGAAGAATAGCCACTTGGGGAAGAAAGCGCTTGTAAATCAGATTTTAGCATTAGGATTAGTAAAGGATGCCTTTGCCATATCTTTTATTTGATTTAAGCAGAGTGCTATTGGCTCCAGGATTTGTGGACTCTGTCAGCAGCAAATTGTTAGTGAACCTTTTTTTAATCCCAGAGAGATCAAAATATGCTTCCTCGTGTTTTCCAACTGTTTGTGCGCTGTATGGCGTAACGACACTCAGATGGTGAGCTCTTTTGTCACCCCAATCTCTTGAGCTACCTCAAGTTTCCATTGTCCATAGTCTGAGTTCCCACAAGACTTATGCCTACAATTGAGCCCCAAATTTCTCTTGCTAAGCAAAATATTTGCGAAGTGAATTTTGCCCCATGTTACAACCTTTCTTGTCACGGTTGTTAAATGAATCACTGCAAGTTGTTCTGTTAGTAACACGGTTGTTAAGTGGGGCTGGCCTTCCCATTGGCTTTGCTTGTCAGGGGGTCGAAAAAGGTGATCCCGCAACTCCAGGACACCACAATCGTCATAAATATGAACCAATTGCCAAGCGTCTGAATTTTGATCATGTGACCATGGGGAGGCTGAAATGGTTGTAAGTGTTTCAGTGATGTTGTAACTTCAAATGGCCACTAAACCAACTGTTGTAAGTTAAGGACTACTGTATATTATTTCAAAAGTTGGTGCTAGCCACCTTCATAAGTCCATTAAGATGTTGCATATAAAACTATACCAACTCTGGAATGGTATGCATATATAGAGCCTTGGTGGAGCAGTGGGCTAATGCCTCCTTAAGTAACACCAGCTGCCTGCAATTAGTGCAGGTTCGCATCCCACCAGGCTCAAGGTTGACTCAGCCTTCCATCCTTCCCAGGTAGGTAAAATGAGGACCCAGATTGTTGGGGGCAATTAAGCTGACTTTGTAATAATGCCGCTTGGGGTGTGTGTGAAAGCCCTAATAAGCAGGCATATACATAGAATGAAGGCTACTGCTAAGCTTGTAAGCCGCCCTGAGTCTTCGGAGAAGGGCGGGATATAAATGGAATTAAAATAAAAATAAATATATAACAGTTAATAAAGGATTTACAATTTTTCTAACCTTCAATAATTTTCTCCAGTGTAACTAAAAACAATTTCTGCTAAAGGTGTTCCTAGGTATGAAATCACATCAAGTGAAACTTGATACTACCAAAAACATTTCTTCTGTCTCTTCCTCTGCGCTTTCCCTCCCTTAAACCACAAACTCCAGGAAATTTGTTTTATATACAGTTTGGTGCCAATTTTACTTCCCGTTTCAGCATGTGAAATATTTGACTTCAGTGAAGCACCCAAATGCACAGGACTGAAAAGCTCAGAGGTTAATTTGTGCAAGAAATCCAACATAATATTTAATAGATGAAACAACCATTGCCAATCTGGATTCATTCTCTTTTCTTTTTGAATATTCATTGCAAAAAGTTTTTTTTAAAAATAAAAATATATATTGCATGGCAGACAGGTTAAGATGGGTGCATGCCACGCTATGCTTCTTTTCCCAAGATCTAGCTGTGAAAATGGCTTATTGTTAATTTTATTAAGACAGCTTGATTTTTACTTCTTGCTTTCTTGCTGGCTTTCTTACATTTTAAGTCGTTTATATCTTTTTTTTAAAGGAAAACAAAAAACAAAAAACATCACCAAACCTATAGAGCAGCAGGGTGGCATTAAGAATCTCGCCCTTGAGCCAGCCAGAAATGCTAGCAATGTAAACGATGTTGGCTTCATTCATTCAGCAAATTTAACCCTTGATTTTGTATTGTTGGTCCAGCTCAACAAAGCCATTGCAGGGAAACGTACTCCTAAGTATCTGAACAAAGGATTATTGTCTGGACTTTATTTCTAGATTTGGCATTAAAAGAAAGATGAGATTAGGTTCTTAATCCAAAAGAAAAAGGATATTGGTTAAGTTTATAGCATGAGATGCATTTTATCCTTCGCTGTCCTGCCAAACTGCTCTACTGAATCTTTGGGGAAGTCTGATTTTTATTTTTATTTTAATTATAGTTGCTTTAAATCTTACAGCAGGATTTTTTTTTTTTGCCATTTGGATGGCATTATCGCTATTGTGTTTACTTAAATTATATATGTTGTTCTGGAGTGCTCTTCTGCATCATCCCTCTAAAATAGATTTTTACTTCTATTTTGCCAGTGGTATCAAACATTGTACTACCTTTGAGAGATTATTAAAATTGGCCATTTTATTTGGGACTGCAGTTTCAGGAAACAGAATCTAAACATCTGAGAATATCCAATTCCACTCCAGTTTACTAAAAACGCCATTTACACGGAGCTTTTTTATAGTATAATAACCTCTGATTTTTACATAGACACATGGAACATGTATCTTTTTTAACCTTAAAAAGTAAAACCAGAGGTTTAAAGCACCTTTTGCACAATAGAAATATTTTCATTTTGAAACAAAACCAACAAATCAGCGCACACACTTCCCTCCCCCAAAAAAAGACCATCATAGAGAATAATTCCTTTGCTAGATTTCTTAGGGATCACAGACAAGCAGTTTCCCCCAAGTATTTTGACATGTTCTTTTTGGCGACCAGTGTTGATTGTTACATTGTTTTTAAAAACCTAGATTTTCTCCATATGACACATTTTTGGAGAGGAGAAAAAAACCCATTCCATTATCGTTATGATTGCCCTTATTTATAAACTTCCTGCTTCTAATGACTCGAGAGAGTATTCCTGTAACTTTTGTCATTATGAAAGCTTATTATTCTCCAGCCTTTGAGCATAAAATATAAATTTCATTTCTACAATCTACGTACATATTCTTCCTTTTGTCTGACTTTCTTTCCAAACTTTCTTTCTGTTTAGAAAGGAAGGAATTAGAATTGACTTTGGAAGATGGGGGAGATGGAATAAAATACAGCATTGGGCAACAGCATAGATTTTTTAGCATCTTCTGAGCTGGTCACACTGATGCCATCCTTGGCCTACACCCAAGGTTCTCCTTCCTTCCCTGTCACTGCAAAGCATTTCTTGTAAAGGTTTTCAAATGGACACTTTGGGAACAGTTCCTTCTATCATCGATCTATCTATCTACCATGTGTTTCTCTGGCTCTATCTATCTATCTATCTATCTATCTATCTATCTATCTATCTATCATATATCTATCTATCTGATTTATATGGCAACCCACTCACTCTCCGTGACTCAGGGCAGCTTACAAAATATAAATATCTTCAGCCAGAATCGAAAAAGCTTCTTGTATGAGAAGTGAAACATTTTCAAGGGGAAAAAAAACCAAGAAAATCCAGCTGCCTTTTGAAAAGTACCTTTTGGGACAATAAATTCATGAAAATTACATTTTGTTTGTCAAGCTAAAAAATAAAATAAAATAAAACCAAAACTCTCTCTGGGTATTAAAAGTTTCCAACAGAAGAAGGAAAGCTTCTGTCTTTCCTAAGAAACACGCTGCATTTTTAGTTTTGGGAAAATAAAAAAAAAGGCCCAGTGGCTGCTAGCTTTTCAAACATAATGAAAAAAACTGTCTGTGATATATCCCTGGCTGTTTAACACGGCCAGACAAAACTGATCAGAGCTAAGTGTACCTTCTTCTAAGACTACTAACGTAACTGTAAATAACTCTCTTTGCTCCTACTTCAACATAGGTGATAGTTGTCCTTCTCCCAAACCCCACAAGCAAAAAAGCATATAAAGGGAGAGCCAACCTACAAGAGAAATGAAGCATTAGTGATATTTCTAATGCAGGGAAAACAAAAGAAGACAAAAGGAAAAACCCACATCTTAAAACAGCAAGGCATAATTAGAAATTGTTCTTTTGTTATAGAATAAAACGACTCTCTGCTCTTCCCTCCCACCCCTCAACTGAATGAGCCTTATGTTAAAAAAAAGATGTCTTGGCATGCTTGTACATGCATTACAAACTGGAGAAAAGGCAGAGTAGGCAAGTTACTTTCCAGGGCTGCTTGGTTCTCTGTCTGTTGCTCACTTAGAAGGTATTTTTCAGTCCTAGCTGATTTTGTCACCTATTTTCAGGAGTTGCTCCAAAGTTTATTCCGATAGTATTTTCCATTAGAAGCAATTAAATTCATGCATGTTAACAGCCAACAGTTTTGCAGGAAGGCTTTTTGCTCGTCTAAAAAAAGCACTTTCTTTCTTTTAAGCTGCTTGTGATGATAAACATAGAATTGTTCAACTTTCTTGGGAGAGGGAAAAAAAACGAAGGAAAAAGTTGTAGCATTAAAGCTGCCTTTCGATTGTATTAATGGAAATAAGAAGCTGCTTTCTTCTTTCATCTCCGTATATTGCATCTATTATTTCTCTTTCTGGCTCTTTGCTGGGTAAGTGTCTATATTTCCTCCTTGCTTTCAATATAAAACTGCTATCATCTAATGATACCCTACCTTATTAAAGTTGTTCACGATGCAAAAGGGACTGCGATAGGTGCCGTCTTCTACCATAAATGGCTATGGAAAAGCAGGGCCGCTGAATGTGTGAAAATAACACAATCCATCCTGAATAACCATTAAATCTGGGCATGTCAGAATAGAATGACAGCCACTACAGAAACTTTTTTTTTTACTGCAACAGAACCAGGCTGTAGCCCCAGGTGGCACATATGAGAAGCAATAAGATTTTTAAGAAGCTCTTGGCTCTTCCTAGATCACTCTCAGAAGACTAATTTAATTGAAAAACCCATTTCTTGGAGTTTGTGTATGTAAACAGGCAAGGCCCAGTTTTCCTTGGGATCTGTTTTGTGGATTTTGTTTATAGTTACTTGATTGGGGGGGGGGGGGAAGACCAAATAAATTCTCATCCCACCCCTTGAAATGTTGAACTTAAATACTGAAGATTGTAACTGGTAAAAGTTATTATTATTATTTTACTATTATCAGAAAATGCTATTAAATATCTCCTGAACACATTCCTACTTAGAATATTTGGCTTGTTTCTATAAGATTCCTTTACAGTTTTCCTTGGAAAAGGAGTATCATGCTGTTTGTGATTTTAATGAAAATAAATCCATCAAAATCCACAGGGTGATTTCAGCTCTTCATGTAACTGTAGAGAAAGAAGAAAAAAGGAATGAATGCTTTGGATTGAATTAAAAGCAGTGGAATGCAAAAATCAAAAGCTATGTATTGCATATTCACAGTGTTTTTGATTGTAACATTTAGATGGAGGATTTGTTCTGTTCAGTTATTGCTTACGGGTAACCGTTTGCCTTTACCTTTGGCCAATTTTGAGAATTTATGGTTTAAAAGGGATCATTTCATTTCTATTCACAAGGTGAATGAGTTTTTTTTTTTTAAAAAAAAAGGAATAGCTGGGTTTTTTAAAAGGAAAAAAAATATTGGGATTCCAAAAGAGACAAAGCATGCCAGCCGTATGGAATTTAAATGGCAGTGTTAACAAACATGGCCAAATAAGTAGAAAAGAGTCATAAAAATGGGAGTTATGGCGGACAAGAAACATCCTCTTATCTCATTCAAAACAGGAAAGGTGAAATGCACATATTCTACCCCAAATAAAGGCATCAAAGAATCCGGTGCTAAGTAAAAAAAAAACAACAAAAAAAAACTATATGTGTTCTGGGAATTTGTATCAATCTGCGTAATAGGGAGAAATCTGTCTACCACTGTGACTTCAGCATGTGCTATTTGAGCATCACCAAAGGACCTATTGAAATTATTTACTTCCTTAAACAGCTGTGATAGTTAGATGTACAGTGTGTATCGTTCCCTTATTCTGTCTCTTGTCACAGCCATATTAACAATGCAATCAGGTCGACTCCAAGCTAAAGAGCACAATACGTAAAAAATGCATCAGTCTTTCTTAATTTATTTTATGCTAGTGAAAGAACACAAAGGCCTGATTCCCCTTCCTGTTCCCTTATCCATTGCAGGTATATTATTATTTTTTTAATTCCAGTGGAGATATTGTCCCACAACATCTTCCCATATTTAATTAGGAGATCAGAGTGAAATTAAAATTAGGTAAACTTGATTTAAAAAGGTGACAAAAGGAATAGGTTAATCCTTCACATTTAAGGTAATTGAATACAGATTTATCCACCAGACTGGCCTACAAACTTGTAAGAATTGCTGCATAAAATAGATTGTAGAAATTGTAGAAAGACGCAATGGATGGAAAGTAATCAAGGAGTGAAGCAACCTAGGACTAAGAAGAATTTTCCTGACAGATAGAATGGAATGACATGCCTCCAGAAGTTATGGGTACTTCAGCATTGGAGATTTTAAAGAAGAGATTGGACAACCATTTGTCTGAAATGGTCTAGGGTTTCCTGCCTGAGCAGGGGGTTGGACTAGAAGACCTCCAAGGTCCCTTCCAACTCTGTTATTCTGTTCTGTGAAATTCTATGGGGTTTTCTTACAGGGTAAATGTGTCTATAATTGCCCTTTTAAAAGTCCATAAATATGACTCACTGTGTGTATCATGAAAAATCCAAAGTTTTCAATAAACTGTGCCATGTTCTGCTTGAATGCTTCTGTATTAACTTGAGCATTTTCCCCCAGTACTCACTTGTTTTTCCCATCATGGAAATCAAGACTGCCTGCATCAAATTTCCATATCGCCTTTCACCCAAGTACTTATTCAGTTTCAGCAAGACCGTTGCTTTATCTGTCCTCAGGTCTATGTAAGGTGGTGTCCTTCTGCCATCAGAAGGACAAAGGACAGGTTATAAAATGAGATAAACATGGAACAGATTATTGTAAACGTTTAAACACTTCTTCTCTCTTTCTGCCTGTGTTTTCAAAAGACGTGCTGAATTTCTGCAATGTTGACTTTTCCTGCAAGAAATGTAGTCATTTAAATGAGGTGGAAATTTCACTGAAAATATTTTTCTTTGCATTCCCACTTGGCCACTTTGCTTCTGTTTGGTACTGCTACCTGAGAAGCAGTTTCCTCTCTGGGGGTTGTTAGCTCTACTATGACCCATTGATAGATCTCTTGGAGAACACAGCCCATTCCATCGAAATGATTCTGAGTTCAATCTTTTGCATTTCCACTTAAGGAAATAAAATAATATGGAATCTGCTGGAGAACCTGGATGGACCAGCCTTCTTAGCTTAACTAAGAATTTGGGAAATGTAGCCCCAATTTATCCAGAAGCCTGATGAAGGCTGCTGTAGATTATATTAGCTTTATCACTTCAGCAATCAACGGAAATTTATCAAGGAGAGATTCAACCTAGAAATAAGATTTTTTCCCCACAATTAGACAAGTTTTATCAGTGAAACAGCTTTCCTTCAGAAGTTATGGATGCTCCATCATTGGATGTTTTGAAGAAGAGGTAAGACAACCCTTTGTCTGAAATGGAATAGGTCTCTTACTTGAGCAGGAGGTTAGACTAGAAGACCTCCAAGGTCTATTCTCTTATTCTAACATAATTTATTTCCTATGTTTTTATGACTGATTGATTCATTTGCTTGCTTATTCAGTTTAAATCATGCTCCTGTCAGGGCAAAATGTATAAGATAGCTTCAGCAATAAAACCATATGAAGTTAAAAACACAATACTGAAGTGTCAATGCAACCAATAACTGTCGGCAACTAAACATAAATGTCTACTCCAACTTTTCTGCAGAAGTTCAAAGTAGCTTATATGGTGATCCCAGTTTCATTCCTACCACAATCCTAAAGATAGGTTGAGTTGAATTTCCATGGTGAAAGTAGACTTGGAACAGAGTCTATTCAATCCTAGTCCAACTCCTATTGTTCTTTTCCAAATAATATGAAAGCAGATACTGTACTTCTAAAGCAAACCCCTCTTTTTGCAAGTGCAGAACCATATAACCCATGCAGGGAAGGCCCCAGAAAATAATTTGGTATTAATATATTTTATTTATTTATTATGCATGTTTTATGCCACTTCAATCAATTTTGACTCTAAGCAGCATAAATATTTATGTTGCTTCAATCAATTTTGACTCTAAGCAGCATAAATATTGTTACTGTTTCACAGTCCGGGACTTCCATGCAACATACATGGGGTTTTTTCCCCATGGTAAAACGAGAGGATCATTTGGGCTGACAAAGAGGGGGCCAAACAGTCCAGTGGGGAGATGCATCTAAATTTCCTCAATCCCATTCCAGCATATCAAAGATTTTTCTATACTGGCTACACCTCTCTCTCTCTCTCTCTCTCTCTCTCTCTCTCTCTCTCTCTCTCTCTCTCTCTCTCTCTCTCTCTCTCTCTCTCTCTCTCTCTCTCCCTCCCTCCCTCCCTCCCTCCCTCCCTCCCTCCCTCCCTCCCTCCCTTCCTCCCCAATGATAGCCCTACTGAAGACAACTGAGACTAAAACTAACTGTAAATGCAAGAATCATCATTTCCTCAAAGACTCTTGGAAAAAGTGGGAAAATCTTTCAGCAGTTCCAAAATCATTACTGAAAAACTATGTAAAGTCTATGGCTGTGCCTTAGTTTTATTGGATTTGCTCACAGCAATGTGTCCACATAGCATTCTTCAGCAATTATATCACAATGGTCAACGCTGAATTGTGTTGAGGAAAGAGTGGATAATGGAGTGTTACTCAGTCAGGGTAACTAACTCCCAGCTGATTCACACAGCCTGATTTTCTCATCAATGGTTAATCAGATTC